>NW_025538234.1:0-21633 GCF_020615455.1 Coregonus clupeaformis | reverse complement strand
CAGGTAAAAGTCAGTAAATTAGAATATTTTGAAAAAAACTTGATTTATTTCAGTAATTGCATTCAAAAGGTGTAACTTGTACATTATATTTATTCATTGCACACAGACTGATGCATTCAAATGTTTATTTCATTTAATTTTGATGATTTGAAGTGGCAACAAATGAAAATCCAAAATTCGTGTGTCTCAAAAATTAGAATATTGTGTAAGGGTTACATTTGAAGACACCTGGTGCCACAAACTAATCAGCTGATTAACTCAAAACACCTGCAAAGGGCTTTTAAATGGTCTCTCAGTCCAGTTCTGAAGCCTACACAAACATGGGGAAGACTTCAGATTTGACAGCTGTCCAAAAGGCGACCATCGACACATTGCACAAGGAGGGAAAGACACAAAGGTTATTGCAGAAGAGGCTGGCTGTTCTCAGAGCTCTGTGTCCAAACACATTAATAGAGAGGCAAAGGGAAGGAAAACTGTGGTCAGAAAAAAGTGTACAAGCGATAGGGATCACCGCGCCTAGTCAAGATTGTGAAAAAAAACCCATTCAAAAATGTGGGGGAGATTCACAAGGAGTGGACAGCTGCTGGAGTCAGGGCTTCAAGATCCACCACCAAGAGACGCTTGAAAGACATGGGTTTCAACTGCCGCATACCTCGTGTCAAGCCACTGTTGACCAAGAAACAGCGCAAAGCGTCTCACCTGGGCTAAGGAAAAAAAGAGCTGGACTGCTGCTGAGTGGTCTAAAGTCATGTTTTCTGACGAAAGCAAATTTTGCATTTCCTTTGGAAATCGAGGTCCCAGAGTCTGGAGGAAGACAGGAGAGGCACAGGATCCACGTTGCCTGGAAGTCTAGTGTAAAGTTTCCACCATCAGTGATGGTTTGGGGTGCCATGTCATCTGCTGGTGTCGGTCCACTCTGTTTCCTGAGATCCAGGGTCAACGCAGCCGTCTACCAGCAAGTTTTAGAGCACTTCATGCTTCCTGCTGCTGACCTGCTCTATGGAGATGGAGATTTCAGGGTTCCAACAGGACTTGGCGCCTGCACACAGCGCAAAAATCTACCCGTGCCTGGTTTACGGACCATGGTATTTCTGTTCTAAATTGGCCAGCCAACTCCCCTGACCTTAGCCCCATAGAAAATCTGTGGGGTATTGTGAAAAGGAAGATGCAGAATGCCAGACCCAACAACGCAGAAGAGTTGAAGGCCACTATCAGAGCAACCTGGCTCTCATAACACCTGAGCAGTGCCAGAAACTCATCGACTCCATGCCACGCCGCAGATTAATGCAGTAATTGAGGCAAAAGGAGCTCCAACCAAGTATTGAGTATTGTACATGCTCATATTTTTCATTTTCATACTTTTCAGTTGGCCAACATTTCTAAAAATCCCTTTTTTGTATTAGCCTTAAGTAATATTCTAATTTTGTGACACACGGAATTTGGATTTTCATTTGTTGCCACTTAAATCATCAAAATTAAATGAAATAAACATTTGAATGCATCAGTCAGTGTGCAATGAATAAATATAATGTACAAGTTACACCTTTTTGAATGCAATTACTGAAATAAATCAAGTTTTTCAAAATATTCTAATTTACTGACTTTTACCTGTATATATGTTACAGCTGTATCTTAATAGTCTGACATAGATTTATCCTTTCTTCCTCATTTTCATCTCTTCTCGTTCATCTCCTCTTATCCTTAAACATTCCAATACTCATGGCCTCCTCCTCTCATCTGATCACAAAAAATTAGTGATTGTTAATCTGTGATAGCTGTAGGGATTATTGATATTATTCTGGCCTGACATCCCTTGAATACAGTGCATTCGGAAGTACTCAGACCTCTTGACTCTTTTCCACATTTTGTTACGTTACAGCCTCATTCTAAAATGGATGAAAAAAAAAAATTAATTCCCTCATCAATCTACACACACAATACCCTGTAATGACAAAAGCAAAAGTATTATTCTTTTTTTCTCTGACTAACTGTCACCTGTGGGACATTATATAGACAGGTGTGTGCCTTCCCAAATCATGTCCAATCAATTGAATTTACCACAGGTGGACTCCAATCAAGTTGTAGAAACATCTCAGGGACGATCAATGGAAACAGGATGAATCCTGAACTCAATTTTGAGTCTCATAGCAAAGGGTCTGAATAAGGTATTTCTGTTTTTTATTTGTAATAAAATGTGCTACATTTTCTCAAAAACTGTTTTCACTTTGCTATTATGGGGCATTGTGTGTAGATTGATGAGGATTTTTATTTAATCAATTTTGGAATAAGGCTGTAACGTAACAAAATGTGGAAAAAGTCAATGGGTCTGAATAGTTTCCGAATGCATGGTAAAGGAATGTGTTTGAATTTATTACTATGAGATTATTAAATGGAGCACCATTCCAGTATTGGACAAAATGGTCTTCTAAAACGATTATTTAAGCAATAACTCTGTAAGACTAAAATTAGAAGAACAGTCATAATTGACTTATCTGAAGGTATGAATTGTTGTTTTGTTTTTGTTTTTCACCTTTATTTAACCAGGTAGGCCAGTTGAGAACAAGTTCTCATTTACAACTGCGACCAGGGGCCTGTTGCACAAAACTAGGATAGGGGATTAAGCCAGGATATCTTGGTGATCCTGGCTCAATTGATCCGTAATCCGGTTGCACTAAAGATGGATAGGGGGCAGGGAGGATATGTTATGGTATAAATTACCATGGAGATTTATTCTGTGGAGCTAGCCTGCTCCAGACCAGGCTAAATTCCAGGATCTATTTAATCTCATCCCTAATGTCAGTCAGCAGTCACCACAAATGGAAACCAATAGTTATTTCACTGCTCACTATACATTGTTATCACATATAACTAGACCCACTGTCTATTATTTAAACGTTTGTGATCATTAATTTCAATGATTTTGGATAAAAAATGATTTTTAGATGATGTTGCTATCATTAGATAATTTACAGTTTCCCATAGACTATAAGGCTATATATAAAATGATAGAATATTAGGGCCACAGAGGGAAAAAAACACAAGTCATAATATTGTAACCAGTTGTTTTAGAGGACAGTTGTTAAAATGACAGATGTGGGGCATTTCGTGAAATTGTACTTCAGTATGGTTTCATAAACAAAGACATGCTGATGTGCCAGAATATTAAGTATCACATTGTCATAAGTATCAAAACTGTAAAAACAATATGTAGCTTTTCTGCAGAAAGAACCAGCCTCATAAATTTATGACTTTATCCTTTTTCTTCAGTGTGGCCCTAGTACTCTGTCATATAAACAAATACACATTCCATATGAATATAAAAACACAATGTGTAACATTATGTTCCTTTATTGAATAAGGACAAAACAAAGCAGGTAAACCATCAGCTCCTTTCGAAACTGAAGTCACAGTGACTCTACAAGATGGAAAGCACAGAATCCAAGCATATTATACAAAATGATACATACACATTCAAAGGTCTGTATATAACACACCCTGCATGTCTGCACACTAAAATAAATGCAGGACAAATCCATACACATCAACTGAACAGACAAATGAATGGATGCAGTAGCCTCCCTGCAGCCTTGTATTCACACAGTATACCGCACAAACATCATAAGAGGCCAAATTCGTAAAAAACGAACCCAAAAAAACCCAAATTCCTCTGCCACCGCAGGACATATTTAACCAAAATTGAAAGCACACATACTAACTAAAATAATTCAACACATATTGGTCCCTCAGCAGCCGACCACTGTCGTCATCAGGGGAAGATTGCCGGATTGTCCCAGTCCATGGCTGGTGGCACTCTGGGGGCCCTCTCCTTCCTCAGGCAGGCCACATTGTGGAGGACAGCACAAGCCACAGTAATATCACATGCCCTAACAGGGCTGACCCTTAATTTGTGAAGGCAGTGAGCGTGCCTTCAGGAGGCCAAAGGTCATTTCAACTCTGGCCCTGGTCCTGGCATGGGCATGGTTGTAGGCCTGCTGTGCTTCCTGGGGGTCTGTGAAAGGTGTCAGGAGAAAAGGCTGGCAGCCATACCCCTGTCTCCCAGCAACACACCAGAGAATTCACCTGTCAACACAAAAATCTCATCATTACTACCTCATAAACACAGTGATATTCTTGACACAGCCATGATGGTTATAAATAGGGGTTGTGTGGCTTACCTTGTGATAGGCACTGATAGATTTCAGAGGCCCGAAAGATTCTGGAGTCATGGACTGAGCCAGGCCATTTTGCCACAACATTGCTGATCACACAGTCAGCATTGCAGACCATCTGAAATCATAAGATGAGGAATATTACACCAATCAATGCACATCACTGGCAATGCAGAGTGTTCGTCAATGGACAATATCAAAAAGTTATGTTCACCTGAACATTAATGCTGTGAAAGGATTTCCTATTCACAAAATCGGCCTCATGGGCACCTGAGGGGGCTTTTATCCTTATGTGTGTGCAGTCCACTGCACCAATGACATTGGGGAAACCTGTCACACAAAGTAATGAGTATCCTACTATGTGTTAACAGTTGTCCTGTAATTTGTAGATCCTCTTACCTGCAATCCTATAGAACTCCTCTTTGATGTCACAGAGTCTTCTGTGGCCAGGGAAGGAGATGAAGACATCTGCTAATGCTTTGATAGCCAGACACACACTCCTTATTGTAGCGGCAAATTGTGGCCTTGTTCAGCTGTTCTGCATCCCCACTGAGTACAGGAAGGCTCCACTAGCAAAAAAAGCGCAAGGCCACACAAACCATTTGCTCCACACTCAGTGCATGGCTCCGTGCAGTGCGGTGCTTAATCCTGGGACCCAGTAGTCTGCATAGATACCTGATGCCATCTGCAGAAAACCTGTATCTTTCATATAGATGGTCATCAGGGAAGGCCAGTGGGTCCAACCGGTCCCTGAAGACCCTTTCTCGCCTGAAGGCTCTCCTCAGCACAAGTGCTTCTTCATCCACCACATCTCGCACGAATGGGCATGCCATTGTCAGAGCAGAAAGGAACACACAATTTTGGGCCTTCATATAGGCTAGTGGCCACACCTGGTGCTGGGGGGTGCAAAAGAGGGCGATGCCTTATAACGATGACTTGGTTGTACTGATTGCTGGAAAATAAAAAAACTTAGAAAGATGCCACCGTCCTGTGTGCTCACAATAAGAGCTCATATGTCATGGCTCACTTGACTTTACGAGAATATACCTAATTTTTATTTTGAGCTGTGTCATCTTCTTGGAGCTGGGGGAGGAAAGAAAAATAATGATTAATACATTTGTGTTACAGTTAGCATACAGTGTACATTGAAGGCATATCTCACCTCCCTCTCAAGTTTTTTTATTTCAAGGTCCAGTTTCCTAATTGTCCTCTCTTTTATTTCGGACTCCAGTGCAAGATTTTCCATCTTTTTCTTCTTGTACTGAATGTCTATGTCTGCCAGTTCTATTTGGCGCCGGAGGTGGTTGCCATACAACTTTCTGATAGCTTGTGAGCTCTGTGAGACACAATACAATTAGCGCAGCTGGAATTTGGCAGGATGTGGTGTCCTTTTTATTAATACGCACTATGTTGCCAGGCTGGTTTTCCCACTGTATAGCATCTGGGTCCTGTAAAAGAAATTAGATTTTTGATTTTGATGAGGACTCCTCACCATTGTAGAGTAAATAGTACTTTCACAGTCTTAACATGATACCTCATGCCTTCTGGAATCCAGAGAGATGGTCTCCTCCTCATCATCGTCTCCATCATGTGCTGTTGCTGCTGCACTGGGGCCTTCACCCTATCACATTTAATCGGATTCATATTGAAGCTAGTAGACAAGACATGCCAGGCCTACAGTATGCCTTTGATGGAGTACTCACTGGATCAGCATCGTCTGGTGCTTGTGCTGGTGGCTCTAACAGGAACACAGTGCTGCCAGACACTGCAAGGCAATAGGTAAACCAAAGTCAGACAGTCCAAATTGATTCAATATGAATGTGGTTGTATCCCATGTAGAGATGGAAGGACATACCTTGAATGAAGCGGGTGGCATCTTGGGAGGAACTCTATGCTCGTCTCTTTCCCCCAAGGGATCCCCTCTAAGACGGGCCTGCCTTTATTTAGCTCCAAGGCCATGTCCTCTGCTGGGGTAAGGTCAGCCTTTGGTGACCACCACCCGTGCCTTGTCTGTGGGTATTCTTTTTCACTGCTAAAACAGTACAGACAATGTGTGAGCAGGCACCTTCTGGGTACAATATATGCTTGTGCTTTGTTAAATATTAGTCAGGGACCATACCATTCTGCAGAATGTTCTTGTATTTGATTTTGACCTGCTGCCATGTCCGTTTTGGCCCGTTCATGTTTAATCTACACACACACACACACACACACACACACACACACATATTTAATGGAGTCACACTGCAAAAATTACTTGGTATTTTTGTATTGTTTTCAGTAAAAATATCAAAAAATGTATCATAGCTTTATACAGTGTGATGGAGTTACTTTACACAATTTCACTCATATCTGCAGTGCATTTCAATAAAAAATTTAACCGTTTCATAATTACAGTACAACTGCATTTTGGAGATGTGAATTAAATATTTGAATTGTAATTGTGATGTTTCAGCGGAGCGGTGAGTGTGTAATTGTGCACTACTTACGACATTCAGGCGGTCTGCAATACTTTGCCACGCTTTTTCTCTTTGCTTTATCACTGTGGCGGTGTTGCCTTTCTTCTTAATTATATCTTTTACCTCTCGTATGCCTCCATGAGGATTTGTGCTTCGACGGGGGAAAAGTACGCGGCTCTAGTTGCCATGGTAAATCAGTTAATCTGTGATCTGTGGCGGGGTCTATTTGAGTGAGCCGTGAGCGCGCACCTATCCAGGATTGGTTTCACCTGGCTTAATGAATCCGTGTCTGCTCATCCTGGCTTGGTCTTTGTGCAACCAATTAAGCCTGGGACGCACATGTTTTGGCTTCATTGAGCTCAGCTGAGTCATTTATCCCGGATGTCTTAATTCTACTTTTGTGCAACAGGCCCCTGGCCAAGATAAAGCAAAGCAGTGCGTTAAAAACAACAACACAGAGTTACACATGGGATAAACAAAACATACAGTCAATAACACAATATAAATCTATAACAGTGTGTGCAAAATGTAGTAAGTTATGGAGGTAAGGCAATAAATAGGCCATAGTGCAAAATAATTACATTTTTGAGAATCATTTGGAGTTCTTTATGAGAATAACAAGACAAACACTCAACATTTACAAAAACATTTTAGCAGACGTCTTATGCAGAGTGACGTTCAGTAGCGAGCGCATACACTTACGTATTTTTTAATACAGGTCCGCCGTGGGAATCGAACCCACAACCCAGGTGTTGCAAGTGCCATGCTCTACCAACTGAGGCACACAGGACACAAAATATTTACAAACATAATGAGAATAATCATGAAATAGGAAATAGAATGAAAGAATTGAATACCTGACCATTAAATTATGTTATACTCAGGCCGCGTTGAGGAGAACAAAGGAAGATGATGTCTGTCCTTTCTGGAGAATGACAAACACTCAACATTTACAAAACACATTTTAGCAGACGCTCTTATCCAGAGCGACGGTCAGTAGCGAAGCGCATTTTTTCTCCAGAGGTGCCACTCTAGCAGGCGGGGGAGGGATGGTGTGACACGGTGAGCAGAGAGGAGGGAGGGAGAGACAAGAGACAGCGACCAACGAACTAAGCCGACTCGCGCTATAGTAGACTGATAGCTGCCATAGCTAGGTGATTTATCATCAAATATGATTACGTAGTACCTGTCTTGACTGCATCAAACCGGGAGAAGCTAGGTAAGCTAGCTAACGTTGGCTAGGTAGCAGAGGTGTGGACTCGAGTCATGTGACTTGGACTCGAGTCAGACTCGAGTCATGAATTTGATGACTTCCAGACTCGACTCGACAAAATGTACAAAGACTTGCAACTCGACTTGGACTTTAACATCAATGACTCGTGACTTCACTTGGACTTGCGCCTTATGACTCGAGAAGACTTGCTACTTCCCATGAAAACTGGGGAAAAAAATTTTTCACCGGCCGCGCCCACTCTCCGTTTATCTGCATCTGTGAAAAAAATTTGCACCATCCACCTGTATGCATACAGAGAGCGCGCGCTGCCTGCACGTTATCCAATCACTGTAGTCCCACGTTGTTTTGATTCGACAGCATCTAAGCAGGCACATTGCAAGACAACCAATGAAGCACATCAAGCAACAACGCGCCAGTTGTCAAAATGATACCGAAGATAGTTTGGTTTGGCTATAAAAATTACGAGGTAGTCGACAAAAAACGAGTTGCAATCTGCAAAACATGCGGATCGAAGATTACAGACGGAGCTGCCACAACGTCCAACTTTGTTCGACACCTGAAGTTGCACAAAGAAAGGTAAGTTTTGAACGAATGCTACGCACCTTATCGGATGTACCGTAACTTACTAGCTAGCTGCTGCATATTTACTGTATCAACGAGACAAACGCACGTCTCCCTTGCTGGTTCATGCTTATGTAGCCGGCGCGGTCTGTCTCTTGCCGACTACTGCGTTGTGTTCCGGTGCACTGAAGACAAGACACTGGCGTACTTGAAGGCACTTTATTGTGTACAACTCTCTCAATCTGTTCAACATCAAAGAGAGAAAATGTTCAACACTCTACCCTCGACCAGAATCCGCCTCTCCCAGCCGAATACAATGCAGACTCAGTATAATCACATTCAAAAATACAAGGAATAAAATACAACATCATTGGAAAATAAACATTGCATCTGGTGTATATCTTATGTATGTGTCATATTCATGTTATCTCTGCCAAAAACTCTGAGCTTTTAGCCTTTATATTAATACTGTGCAACATGACATAAACCATCTTTCAAACAGGTAATACATACAGTAATATGCACGAAGCAACATGTAATCCTTCACATTTGAGCTTTTCAGTGCCATTAAACACTAATCAATACATGAAAACATTTTAAATGAACACATTTTTAACCTGATATAGGGAATACATACCTGTTCAACATCAAAGAGAGAAAATGTTCAACACTCTACCCTCGACCAGAATCCGCCTAACATAAAAAGAACAACGTGAGCTTCGTCACAAGAGGATAGAATGATGATTGCTAACTTACAGCTAAACAGAACACGAGGTTAGCTAAGTTAGCAATTTCTCAACTCTCAAAAATGGCTATATTCACGACACAGCTTGATTAAATGTACGTACACTCATCATATAATATACATACAAGTTACTATGTGCACTGAAACGTTTTAGTTTTAACAGGTATATCAAGTTTATGTCACGCCGAAGTGAACACGTACCTCTCCCAGCCGAATACAATGCAGACTGAGAAAAGCACAACATCCCTCCGCATATAACCAACTCTAGAGGGCGCACTTACACAACTAACTCTCCCAATATCTGTAGACTACACGAAATGCTGAACAATACAATATTTTGGTGAAATCAACTCACAAAATAAAATAAAAATAGAAAATGAACGGTTGCAAAAATCTGTAATTCTTTGACCTGTTACATTCACCCCTCTTTAATTTCACCAAAATCCTTCACACTTCGAGGGTGGAAAATAACCAAAAACATATAGAATAAAACTCTTGTCCACTTGGTCCAAGATAGCCCTGGGACTCCATTTCCCATATACAGCGTATAAAGCTACTTACAAAGTAAGTTAAAAGAAAACAGCAGTTGATCAGGCTACTGCCCCTTCTAGTGAATATGATGCCTTATACATCATATGAAATCTTGGAACACTTTCCCTCCATTATGAACATCTCATGACTCAGGTCATACTACTGGTAATAAAGAAAAATATCTTAATCTCAAAAATGTATCTAAAATAAAGAACGGAAAGACAGTGACCTTCTGACTCCTGTAACAAAACCCTTGGTGAGTGGTTTTGCACCATGTTCTCTATCAAGCGATCGACTGCCTTAACAACCCTGCCAGTACGTGTTCTGACAACCTGACTTTCAAACCCTTGTACTTGGGAGGGTATCTGACTATCAATCAGTGTAACAGGTGAATTGACGTCCGAAGACCCTGTCTCATCTAAGTCAGGAACATCAATTGGGGCAACAGAGTCAGTGTCAGTCATGTGCAAATCAGGGGGTCACTGGAATCCGACAAGTCTCTCACAGGTGAGTATTCATTTTCCCCTTGGCCTCTGACCTCTTTAGACTGGGCTCGTGGGTGTCAGTTGAACAGACTTCCTGGACAGAGAGTGGGGCATCTCATTCTCCATCTCAGACTCATCAGCTTCTCCAATAGACTCAGAGTCAGAGGATGCGTTTAACCACGAACATGTACGGTCCTCAGAAGCGTCTACTGCTAGGCCACTCAAAGCATCAACAGAAGGAGGCTGAAACTCACTGGCCACATCCGAGGCAGCTCCATTCGTCTCTTCATCGCTTAGTTCTGGCATGGGCAAGAAGCTCACGTCCAACATCAAATTCCGATGAACAACTTTTGTTTTCCCACTTTCGTCTCTGACTTTGTAAACGTGAGTCTGAGGGTTCCGGTCTATGATGGTATACATAGTGGCTTCCCACTTATCCGCTAACTTCCTCTTCCCTCTCTCTGCTTTATTAGCTAACAAAACTCGGTCGCCAACGTTCAAGTGGGTTCCACGAACTCTCTTGTTGTAGCCATCAGCTTGATGTTGCTGTCCTTTCCTCGCATGCTGCTGAGCTATGTCGGCAGCCACATGGAGGTTCGCCATCAGTTTCTCTGCATAGGTCTTATAATTCACCACGACTGGATCCCTCAAGACTTGTTTGAAGACCATGTCTACTGGGAGTCTGGGCACTCGACCATACATCAAATAGAATGGAGGATATCCAGTTGTTTCATGAGTGGTGGCATTATACGCAAAAGTCAAAGTCTGTATCTGTTGGGCCCAGTGTTGCTTAGCTGTCAGGGGTAGGGCACGCAACATACTGCCAAGTGTCCTATTGAACCTTTCGGTTTGCCCATTTCCCATGGGATGGTATGCTGTTGTGTGTGTTTTCTTAATCCCTGTGAGGCTGAGGAGTTCAGCTATGAGTTTGCTTTCAAAATTGGCCCCTTGATCAGAATGTATTCGCTCTGGGAAACCCGTAGATGCAGAATACGTTATCCCATAACTTCTTCGCTATTTGCTTTGCAGTTTGGTTTACGCAGGAAAGGCATGAGCCAATTTTGTAAAGTGGTCTGTTATGACTAACACATCGACAGATCTTTGCTTAGAGTCCTCAGCACTCCAAAAATCAATGCACACCAGCTCCATGGGTGCCGAAGTGCGAATGCTCTCCAAGGGAGCTCGGGCAGCTGGTTCAGGGTCTTTGCAAGGATACAGCGTTGGCAGCATTTCACATATTCCTTGATGTCTCTTCCCATTTGCGGCCAGAAGAAACGCTGTCGGGCGAGGTGTGCTGTCCTAGCCTGCCCTTGATGCCCAGCGAAGTCATGCACACCAGCGAGAGCTTTGGCCTTCAAGCTAGCAGGCAGCACAAACTGATACCTCTTCTCTCTGCTTAATGGGTCTTTGGTTACCCTATATAGGACTCCGTCCTGGACTTTTTAGATGATGCCACTGCTTGCACAGTGTCTGGGTCGTAAGAGCTAACCTCCTCCTCCCTCGCCTAGGTGGTGGCTCACCCCTCTGAATGAGTGGCAGGACTTCCCCTGATAACTGGATCTATTTCCTGGCTGTGCCTCAGCTCGCCGATGGAGAGGGCTGAAGTGTGTCTTGTTCTGAGGGCACCGCCTGGGGAAGAACATTGAGAAACTGTGTTGCTCTTATCTCTGCTCCCCTTCCCACTCTACATGAGCTTCACAAGCAGATTTCACATGAGAGGGTTCTTGACTGCCGGCCAGCCTGTCTTGAGTGGGGTCCATAGTTACACAGCACCCTGCATCAAGTGCCTGGAGACACTGGGTCTTACTCCGGAAGAGATCTTGGACTTTCTCCTCTTTGGTTCCCTCCGCCTCGGCCAAAAGACTTCCATAGGGCTCACTGATCAACCTTTGGCTCACTGATTTAGCAAACGGATCTCTACTCAGGGCATCTGCCACAATGTTCTTTACCCCAGGAATGTGTTTGATACTGAAGGTGTAGGGGGAAAGCTTTGCCACCCACCTCTGTTCGCAAGCGTCAAGTTTTGGTTTGGTCATTATATAGGTCAAAGGATTATTGTCGGTCCACACTGTAAAAGTGTGGCCTTTCAACCAGTGGCTGAATTTTTCACAAACACTCCATTTGAGCGCCAAGAACTCCAGTCGGTGAGCAGGATACCTCTTTTGTGAGCCAGTGAGGGTCTTGCTGGCAAAGGCGATCGGGCGTGCCTTCGTTTCTCCTTCTGGTATCTGGGACAGAACTGCCCCAAGGCCATCAAGAGACGCATCAATGGACAAAACCAAGGGCTTAGAAAGGTCTGGATGGCTAAGGACCACACAATTCAGGAGCTTCTCCTTAAGGCCGTGAAAGCGGAATCGCAGTCAAGGGTCCAATCCGCAGGTTTGAGCTTTCTGTAGACTCCCGCATTCTGACTGTACTTCCCGGCCTTTCCTCTCCGTTTCTGGCCAGCTGTGAGAGCAAACAGGGGTTTTGCGATGGAGGAGCAATTTGGTATGTAGTGTTGGTAATAAAATACCATCCCCAGGAACGACTTCACTCTGCGAACTGAAGGAGTGCAGCCATCATCTTCCATCAAGTCCCTCTTTGACATTTTGGTGATGACCTCGACCTTCTCTGGGTCAACAGCAACACCGTCACTGTCAACGATGTGTCCGAGAAACTTCACAGATCTCCGCAACAGATGGCATTTTTTTGGACTCAACTTTAGATTGTGCTCCCGTAGCCTCTGGAAAACAACCTCTAATCTGCTGAGGGCCTGCTGTTCATTGGGGGCAAATATCAAGAGATCATCTAGGTAGCACAAGAGACTGCTGAAGTTAAGATCGCCAAAGATACTCATCATCATCCTCATGAAGGACGCTGGACTGTTGCAAAGCCCCTGTGGCATTCTGTTATACTCGTGCAGGCCTAATGGTGTTGTGAAGGCGGTATACTTTTGTCCTCCTCATGCATGGGCAAGTTATAAAATCCAGACGTGAGGTCCATGGTGCTGAAGACAGCATTACCGCCAAGGGCAGCCAAGCAGTCCGATTGATGGGGCAAAGGATGAGCATCCTTGATAGTTCTTGCATTCAGCCATCGAAAGTCTGTGCATATCCGGAGGTCGCCATTTTTCTTCCAAACCATCACGAGTGGAGAAGCATATTCACTCATTGATTTCCGTATGATTTCCTGTTCCTCCATCTCGGTGAGAACTTGGCGCAGCTTTTGATAGTGGGCTGGCGGCACTCTGCGATATGGAAGACGGAAGGGACGGTCGTCAGTGAGGCGGATCCTATGGGCAAAGCCCTTGGCTTCTCCACAGTCAAGATTATGCTTTGAAAATATATCCTGATATTTCTCCAGCAATGTCACAAGTTGGAGCTTGGTGGAGGGGCTCGCTTCACAATGATCAATATCGACATTTCCTAGACCAGACTTCTGCAGTCTGTCTTTCAGGTCACCGTTGTCGTCCTGTTTCACATGAGTCACTCCAACAGAGCCAGCATCACTCTGACAGGAACCCTGGAACAGTGTGAGATCTTCAGCTGCAACACAAGTAGAGACGTCCGCAAGCTTGCTGTTCCTTTTCAGTGTGAGTGGTTTGTCTGAGATATTAGTGACTTTCATGGGAGTCCAGCCATCTCCCCATAGCGGTGTTACCACTCTCCCCACCATAATGCCCCGAGGCACACACCTGGAGGTTGTAGGCTCCACCATAACTGTACTCCCAGGTGACTTGGGTATATTACTTGGCAGTCTTCCCCACAGCAGGTACTCTTGTTTGGGAAGGAGAGTCACCGCCTGAGTTAGCTTCACTGTCCCTACTTTTCCTGGGACATCTTCACCCCCTCCATCTTGTGAGACTGGTCATCATTTCTAGAAACTGTTCGCCATCTGGAGACCCTTTTGTGTTGCTTTCGAGATAAGTGTCCAATAACTGTTCTCGTTTTTCAGCTGATGCAGTACATGTTTCAACATGTTGGTGCCTACTATTATGTCGTCTTTCTGACCAGTGATCACCAGAACTGGGACCATGCACTTTACCCCATACAGACTTAGTTCCATGTCATACATGCACTTGGGGCGCACTTGTACTCCTCCACAGCCAACAAGGATGATATGCTGTGAGAGTTCTTGATGTGGGGTCAAGACGCTATCCGATAGTAGTCTCTGCTCTGCCTCTTCACTTATCGTGCAGGCCATTGAGCCTGTATCGAGGAGCCCTTGCAACTGAGCACAGCCATTAACTGTCACCGGTGCGTGAAATAACTCACTGAACGTCTCAACTCTGTGAATATTCTGAACAATTACCGTGCAATTATCAGACATTGCTTTACAGACATTGACATACATTTCCTTCAATTCTTCACTTTTTTTCAAGGGTTGAATCTTCAACGCTCACACATCCCCTTTCCGTATGTGAGCTATCTAGTTTAAACTGGCTCCAACTTGCTCAGAGTTAGGTGGTGTGTGCGCTAACTGTGGCTGAGCGTTAATTCTTGGCCGGCGCTGTTGGCATTCTCTCTTCCAGTGGCCGGGCTTGTAACAGCCCATACAGAGGTTCGCCTGTCTACAGTGTGCAGTAGTTGAATGTTCGGCAGACTGACAGACTTTACATCTACTCTGAACAATGGCTGCTGGCCCCCTGCTTGGTGGCACGACTGCTGTTGTGTGTGCCGTCTGCTCTAGCACACGGTCCAGCAAGCCAATGAGAGACTGCATGCAGATGCTCTCTGTCTGAGGAGAGGATGGAAGCCCCATTGCCTTTGGGTAACCAGTAAGGTCTGTTGGGTTTTCAGCAGTGACTGTCTCTGTGGTTAATGCCTGAGCATGTGCACCAATGTTCTTTGGCCGATAAGATTTGGCTTGACACATTGTTCTAGCCTCTCTCTGATGTTCAACGAGGTGTTCATGAATCTCATTTGCTGTCCACTTTTCAGCTGTTTTGCACTTTAGGACACTTGTAAGAGCGGGGTCGGGACAGTGTTTCACCAGCATCATTGTGACTTCGTGAGAGGGGTCCTCAATGTTTCGCCCCTGCCTTCTCAGACACTCATCTGCGACATCCACAGCCTTGTTCAAGCGTATCCAATAGTCCATGGGACTTTCTCCAGCCAGAGGAAGTGTGTTATAGAAATCTGCTAAAGGCATAGAGGAGTAGGTTAACTCACTGAAATGTTGTTTCAGAATATCAAAGACGAGCTTGGAGTTCTCAGCTGGCTGCAGCGATGGCATACTGCGCAGGGTAACTTTAACAATGTCTCTAGCCTTTCCCATTAGTCTTGACATTATCTCCTGGGAGTGCTCTTGCGGGTGTACACCCCTCTTATTCAGGTAAACGCTCATAATCTCTTCCCACTCATGCACTGTGTGTTTGTCTGTTCCATCACCCCTGAAGTACGGCGGCTCTTTGACATCTGTCTTCATGACTAACTTTACTCCTGTCATGTTCAAATCAGACTGTCCATATCCTAAGTTCAGGCTAGGCGTAGGAGTGGTTTGGTTATCTGCACTACCAACAGATCTCTGTAATTGGCTAGCAATGTTCTCTCCTATTTCATGAGCTAACTGTGTGATGAGACTCCCTAGGTCTGCAGAACTCACATGTGAACTAGACACTGGCTGACGTGGAGAATGTTCATCTGTTTGGGTGTGAGTGTATGAAAATGCAGGACAGCCCACTGAACTAACGCTGCTTGCAATGTCTGGAGCATCTCCTAAGCTACGCATGTGTGGTGCGGGGGAATATTCATCAGTGCGTAAGCGTGTGGGACGAGAGTACAGGTCTGCCTAGTATACCAGCACCCCTAACCGCGTGCTCTCCACCATACTCATAAACCTGCCCCTCCCCAGGCTTACCCCTGCAGCATCTCCAACACTAAATGGTGTCTGCGCATCCTTACCATCAGCCATTTTTTTTTTTTAAATAGAAAGTTGTAATAGACTATGGTAATGATATGTGAATCACCAGAACATGTGAATATGAAAAAAAATTGTAAAATGATAGAAGTAGCTGAGGTAAGCAATTAAGAGCTACAATTTACACATTAATGTTTGCCCTTATACTTGTAACGTTCCGAAGAGGTTCCTACTCGTCCACAGCAACCACCGGCGATCACCCTGGCGATGATCGAAGCGAAGATAATCCGGGTCACGGCACCAATGTAGCCGGCGCGGTCTGTCTCTTGCCGACTACTGCGTTGTGTTCCGGTGCACTGAAGACAAGACACTGGCGTACTTGAAGGCACTTTATTGTGTACAACTCTCTCAATCTGTTCAACATCAAAGAGAGAAAATGTTCAACACTCTACCCTCGACCAGAATCCGCCTCTCCCTGCCGAATACAATGCAGACTCAGTATAATCACATTCAAAAATACAAGGAATAAAATACAACATCATTGGAAAATAAACATTGCATCTGGTGTATATCTTATGTATGTGTCATATTCATGTTATCTCTGCCAAAAACTCTGAGCTTTTAGCCTTTATATTAATACTGTGCAACATGACATAAACCATCTTTCAAACAGGTAATACATACAGTAATATGCACGAAGCAACATGTAATCCTTCACATTTGAGCTTTTCAGTGCCATTAAACACTAATCAATACATGAAAACATTTTAAATGAACACATTTTTAACCTGATATAGGGAATACATACCTGTTCAACATCAAAGAGAGAAAATGTTCAACACTCTACCCTCGACCAGAATCCGCCTAACATAAAAAGAACAACGTGAGCTTCGTCACAAGAGGATAGAATGATGATTGCTAACTTACAGCTAAACAGAACACGAGGTTAGCTAAGTTAGCAATTTCTCAACTCTCAAAAATGGCTATATTCACGACACAGCTTGATTAAATGTACGTACACTCATCATATAATATACATACAAGTTACTATGTGCACTGAAACGTTTTAGTTTTAACAGGTATATCAAGTTTATGTCACGCCGAAGTGAACACGTACCTCTCCCAGCCGAATACAATGCAGACTGAGAAAAGCACAACATCCCTCCGCATATAACCAACTCTAGAGGGCGCACTTACACAACTAACTCTCCCAATATCTGTAGACTACACGAAATGCTGAACAATACAATATTTTGGGTGAAATCAACTCACAAAATAAAATAAAAAATAGAAAATGAACGGTTGCAAAAATCTGTAATTCTTTGACCTGTTACACTTACAAAAATATGGATTTTTGAACTGCTATTATATGGACATTCTAAAACGCTTTCGTGAAAAAACGCTTAACGTTCTTTAATGTACTAAGACAGTGTTATTAAAAGACCAAACTCTGTAAATATCATAGTAATAAAGTATACTATGTACAAAACATCAGATGAGCCCAGAATATGAACGCAAACACGTTTAATAACACGCTATGCGTTTTCCTCCCATAGAAAACTATTATAAGAAAAGGCTTAACATGTCTTAATATACTGAGACAGTAATATTAAAAGACCAAACTATAAATATCATATTAATAAAGTACACTAAATGTACAAAACATCAGATGAGGCCAGAATATGAACGCAAACACGTTTAACAACACGTTAAGTGTTTTCCTCCCATAGAAAACCATTATAAGAAAAGGCTTAACATGTCTTATGTAGGCTACTATGTATTCTGGGCTCATCTGATGTTTTGTACATAGTATACTTTTATTGATATGATATTTACTTAGTTTGGTCTTTTAATAACACTGTCTTAGTACATAAGACACGTTAAGCCTTTTCTTATAATGGTTTTCTATGGGAGGAAAACGAACGTGTTATTAAACGTGTTTTGCGATTCTGGGCTCATCTGATGTTTTGTACATAGTATGCTTTATTAATATGATATTTGCAGAGTTTGGTCTTATAATATTACTGTCTTAGTATATTAGCATTAAAGCAACGTTAAGCCGTTTTTCACGTTAAGCGTTTTAGAATTCAGTTTCAGAGTTGCTGGTGTGCTGCCTCATTGAGGTCGTTTA
The DNA here is from genome assembly GCF_020615455.1 of Coregonus clupeaformis. NCBI lineage: Eukaryota > Metazoa > Chordata > Actinopteri > Salmoniformes > Salmonidae > Coregonus > Coregonus clupeaformis. The sequence continues at coordinate 3,477 of NW_025538234.1, read as the reverse complement.
TGTAATTTTGGTTAATCACAACTAAGCAGAACTGTCGCTGAAGACAAAATATCACAATTAAACAATGAATGCACCCCCTTTCACAACTCGGATGTAGTTGGTGCATCCCTAAACCCATCCAAGTACAACAGGAAACATAGTAAGACGTATACATTGTAAAGAGGAAAATGATAACACAGTCACAGTAGATCCACCATTAGCCTTCCCTTTTCATATCATGCCCAAACAGCAGACAGCGCATGGACAGAGTGCTACCGTAGTCTACAGTAGGTCTGTGAGGCAGCGCACCACTGGGATATATACAGTATATAATAAAATAATAACGATTATAGTAGTAATGTTCAGAGATGCAATAGATTATTATAGTGCAGTTCTTAACTAATGGGAATATTGTTTAGCTTATTTTTGGTTTAATTTGGTTTACTTTAGTTATTTAATTTATTCAATTATTTTGTTTTTCTATACTTTTCATGCCAACTTGCCATGGCCCCCCTAGAACCCCTCGCGGCACCCAAGGGTCCCCGTCCCCACTTTGAAAACCACTGCTATAAAGCATATGACTTCAGTTTCTTGAGGGAAAGGGCTTTCTTATGAATTTTGGAAGCAGTGAAAATATTCTTAATATTGCATACACTGAAACTGAAATGTATTATCGTAAACCGTAGTGTACAATAGGCAATGAATATTAACACAACAACATTGATATGAGTAAAGAGTAGTTTCAAATACAACATGTGTGGCTGTAAAGGATTTTCTGACATCTGTTTCATATTCTTCTCTGTTACAGGTATGAAGAATACCAGATGAACAAAATCATCGTAGATGAACCACAACAGCCTTCAATCTCACAATTCCTTGACACTCGTGTAGGGCGTTACAAGCCTGACCCACCCACAGCAGAAGGCCATCTCCAATGCGATACTGTCTGACTTGATTATTGATTGCAATTTCCCTCTGTCTATTGTGGAAAATAAGAGCTTTTGGTCACTTTCTGGCTGTGCTGGACAGCAAGTATACCCCAGTATGTCGCCGAACGCTGACCACAAAAACAGAGAGCCTTGCTGAGGAGAGACGGTCAAAGTTAAAAACTCAATTGAGCAACACTGACCATGTTTCAGTCACTGTGGACATTTGGTCTGATCGAAAGATGAGGGGATTCCTTGGTGTCACTGTGCACTGGATGGAGCGAGATGCAGAGTGGTACAGCTAAAGACTAATCTCTTGGCCTGCAACCGCTTCAAAGGCTCTCACACAGCAGAGCGAATCTGTGACCAATTTGAGGCAATATGTGATGAATACAACATCAAAGCTAAATTGGACTATATAATTAGTGACAATGCTGCCAACATGCGCAAGGCATTTACAGTCTGCTTCCCCAGCGAACAGGAGGAAGATGAAGATGCTGGAGATAATCTTGATGATCCTGAGCTATGGCATGACTTAACCCAAGAAGACCAGCAAACCGTCGATGCTGCTATGGCAAAGAAACAGCGCCTGCAGTGTTTTGCACACACATTGCAGCTGGTTGTGGGAGACGGTTTGAAAGAAACAAAAGCGGCATGTCCTTCTCTCTCCAAGTTATCAAAACTTAGCTCCCTGCTCCACACAAGCACAACGTTTAAAGACATCTTCGATGGTGAATTTGGGGAGCACAGAGGCATCCCCTGCTGCAGTGAGCACGAGGTGGAATTCCACACTGCGGCAGGTAAAAGCAGTCCTTCATTGTGATCAGCAAAAGCTCTGCGCAGTTCTTGAGAAGGCCGGGCATAAAGAACTGTCATTCACACCACGAGAGTGGAATCTGCTGAAGGAGTTGGTGGACATCTTAAAACCGTTCGGAGAAGCAACTGATTTGACACAGGGGGAGAAAGTCATTACAATCAGTGCAGTTGTTCCATCCATCTTGTCCCTCAATCACCATCTTGAGAAGCTGAAGCCTCAAGTTCGTTTCCTGAGTGGCCTGGTCAGAGGTCTGCAGGCATCCCTGAAAAAAAGATTTCTTGGGATCTTCATTAATGTAAAAAATGGCCCAGTCTCAAGAAGGGATCACTGCCCCCTTTTCAGACACAGTCTACCTGAAAGCAGCTGCCTTGGATCCAGCCTTTTGTCTGCTGTGGATTGAGCCCCATGTGCTGGTCAACCGTGACATCAAGGCAGAGGTGGCACAACGAGTTAAAGGTAAATATTATTGACTTGCAATGCAACTTAAATGCAACGTACAATAATTTGATCTTAATCTGATATAGGATCTAATGTGATATTAATCTGACTTTAACAATAATAAAAAAATTCAGTCTTGAACAGTATCATCAACATCAGAAATAAGGGCTCTTTTGTTTCTGCTGTTGTGACACGTTTTTATTTTTATTTTTAGAATTGATCCTGCAAGATGCTGCAGAGACAGAGCAGCCTGTGCCGGTGCCTGCTGAAGAAGAACTAGAGGACATGGAAGGAGAAGGGCTGTTTGCTGCATACCATAAGAGGCAGAAAAGGGATGTTGGGACCCCACCAGCAGTACAGCTAAGTCACTACATTGACATGGCAGAAGGACAGAATGCCCTTTTGTTCTGGGCACTGAACAGTAAGACTCTTCCTTCACTCTTTCAAGTAGCCATCCGAGTCTTGGCAGTGCCTGCTTCTAGTGCTCCAGTGGAGCGAAGTTTTCAGCCATGGTGGCATCATTCTGCGTCCCCATCGTGCACAAATGACTGACAGACTTTTGGCCAATTTGATCTTTTGCAAATGCAATGCAGTATAGGGGCCTCCCTCCACCTGTCCACAGCACGCATGCGCGCACACACACTCACTCTCTGCTCATCACCTGTCCACACAGCTCTCTCTCTCCTGTGGTAGGAGTTTCATGGAGTAAGATCTGTTCATTTGCAGTGCAGGTTCCCACACTGTTTTTACTTCCAGAGCTTTGGTGTTTGTCCTTCCCCGTAAACCATTTTCTCTCTCTCTCTCTCTCTCTCTCTCTCTCTCTCTCTCTCTCTCTCTCTCTCTCTCTCTCTCTCTCCTCTCTCTCTCTCTCTCTCTCTCTCTCTCTCTCTCTCTCTCTCTCTCTCTCTCTCTCTCTCTCTCTCTCTCTCTCTCTCTCTCTCTCTCTCTCTCTCTCTCTCTCTCTCTCTCTCTCTCGCATTGTTCTAGTGCAATATGCTGTTCAAATACAAGCATTTTTTTTTGTGAAAATTAAATGTTATGTTTTTTGCTGTATTTGATTAATGTTATTGTATAAAAGGTTTAAATAAATACAAATCTTACAGACATACATGATTTGTATACATTTTATTTCTGTGGTAAGAGGACTTGAAATGACTCGAAACTAAAATGGTAGGACTTTGGACTCGACTTGAGACTTGATGGCTTTGACTTTTGACTCGACTTGGGACTTGCCTCATCTTTGACTCGACTTGACTCGAGGGCAAAGACTTGAGACTTACTTGTGACTTGCATAACAATGACTTTGTCCCACCTCTG
>NW_025538233.1:0-21655 GCF_020615455.1 Coregonus clupeaformis | reverse complement strand
AATACATGCAAGCAACGCATGCATACTTGCCAAGCTCGTGCACGTGTTTACATGGTTTTGCTCATGCTTCAGGTGATAGAAATCTGGATACACTACCAGCACTTTGAAAAGTTGGTTTAATAATACTTTCCTGTGGATATTGTTTAATTCCTGCCCGTATAAGGACCAGCCACGCAGACAACTGGTTAAATAGGTTCAAATTAAATTTGATTAAACATTCCGGCTTGTAGAGGATCTAGGAGGACCTTTTTCCTGAATTGAACACTGAGATGTTCCAGGTTGGTGGATCTAGAAATTCACCTGTCTGGTCCCCAGGCAAGTAGCTAGCTAGTAGTGCTGAGCGATTAACAGAAATATCTGTTATTTTTCGTTTTTTAAACTACTAATTGACCGACTTGGAATGAAAGTCATTAATATATGTGGGCAATATATGTAGTCCCCTGTAGCTCAGTTGGTAGAGCATGGCGCTTGCAACGCCAGGATTGTGGGTTCGTTTCCCACGGGGGGGCCAGTATGAAAATGTATGCACTCACTAACTGTAAGTCGCTCTGGATAAGAGCGTCTGCTAAATGACTAATATATATATATTTTTTAAATGTAAGGTAATGTGAGTAAATGATGGTTGATAAGTAGTAATGGACAGTCACTACCATATTTTTTTTTACTTTTATTAATTGTTTTGTGTTACAGCATTGAACCAGCATGACTACCACATCTCTGTATCCCATGCAATTATCTGTAAGGGCCCCTAGTCGAGCAGTGAATTTAAACCACAAAGACCAGGGAGGTTTTCCAATGCCTCACAAGGAAAGGCACCTATTGGTAGATGGGAAAAAAAAAAAAAGTTGACATTTAATATCCCTCAGGGATTTCACCATGAGGACGATGGTGACTTTAAAACAGAGTTTAATGGCTGTGATGGGAGAAAATTGAGGATGGATCAACAACATTGTAGTTACTCCACAATACTAACCTAATTGACAAAGTGAAAACAAGGAAGCCTGTACAGAATAAAAAAATTCCCAAACGTGCATCCTGTTTGCAACAAGGCACTAAAGTAATACTGCAAAAAATGTGGCAAATCAATTAACTTTTTTTCCTGAATACAAAGTGTTATGTTTGGGGCAAATCCAATACAGCACATTACTGAGTACCACTCTCCATATTTTCAAGCATAGTGGTGGCTGCATCATGTTATGGGTATGCTTGTAATTGTTAATGGCTGGGGAGTTTTTCAGGATAAAAAAATTAACGGAATGGCACAGGCAATATCCTAGAGGAAAACCTTGTTCAGTCTGCTTTCTAATGTATGGGTTGTGCACAAGGAGCAGCAGAAGCCACACCTTTTGCTTTATGACTCAGGGATTCAAGATTGAAGCAAAAGGCAGAGGAATGGTAGCTGTCGGAGACCGTTCCACACCATAGCAGTGGGTTGTCTGAGAGTTGCATACCAAAGTATCAACACAATATTTTCCAAGTTAATAAAATGAATGCTATGAATCTTCAGTTGAGTAAACGCTTCCATGTATTGTGGACCTCAAGCATAAAGTGGTTAATGGGCCTGTATAGTTTCTACCTAAGTATATTGTACTGTGTATTTGCCCATATTTTAGTTGACAGTTTCGTCAGTTGAACAGCGTGGATTTGGCAATGGTGGATTGTCTTAATGTCAGATGACAAATGTGGGGGTTAGGAGTGGGTAGCTGTGGGTAAACCTAGACAATTCCAGGGTTGTAACTGAAAAAGATGGGAACCTCTTGTCACAGTGAAGATCGGATGTGTTAAAGTAAATAAATAAACTACGGAAAGGGTTATTGTTCATTTCCAAGCATGATCTGATATGCTGGTGGTGGCCTTACTTTTTTGAATGGTGAGCTCCTGATTCAACATTATGTTAATAGCACATGAGGTTGAGTTGCCTGGCTAGTTAGGTATTTTCCTGAACAGCAGGGTAGAGCAGTGTTTAGAGAGCTGAGCTGTCTTCCCATTTGTCTTACCCTTGAAAGGTATTGCAACACCAAGGCCTCAGAGAATCCCATCAGCTGTTGTTAGTGTTTGAATGACATCGCCCTGTATTAGTGTCTCTTGCGTGAATAAATGATAGTGTTCTTCTCTGTCTGGCTCTGCTCAGTGTTTAGTTAATGTTTTTTCAGTTCTTGGGCATCACTCCCTGTGCTAGCTCATCATTCTCAATTTTTCTTCATAAGAGAATGTAATACTCAAGCCCCGGCCTGCATCAGAGGTTTATTCGAAACGTGTTTGACCTTATTTGTAGTGTTGCATATTCATGGCATGCCAAGTTTTCTAATAGTGACTCTTTGCATTCCAATTTGTGAGACCTTGCAAAGCAGGGCTGGCTGAGTCCCTGTCCAATAGGGAACTCTGGGTAGTAGTGATGAGGGAGTCCCAGTCCTTGTAGGTATAGGGGTTTGTGGATTGTTATTCTATGCATCAGGTGGAAGTTGGCAATGTCTGGTAACTTGAAATTCCAGTGAAACAACTAGTTTGACTGGCTCTTATCAGCTCTGCTGCTGTTTGACGCATTTGATCTTATTACACCCCCACCCCTCTAAGCCATCAACGCCACGTCTTCCCCATAAAGCAACCTTTGGATGTCTTTTTGTTAATTGTTAAACAGAAGCTTTATTGAATGCCATCTGCAATATATTATTATAATTCTAACATTAGTATACTAACATTAGAAATGTGTATGTGTTCAGTTTCTCTGGTTTAGCTCCTTTTAATATCGGAGACAATATCATTGTGCTTAAAATGTCATATGGACCCCTCCTTACTCTGTAAGCCCCACCCCTGCTCCCTGCTCCCTGATCTCTAACCCCATTCATTAAAAGTGTGTGTGTATGTGCGCACGCCGTCTCACTGGAGCATGTTGAGGTAATACAGATGGCCATTTTGTGGTAATCCTCAGTCCAAACGAACAGCGAGGGAAGCTTAGTGTGGTACGTGTGGCACGCCTGTAGAAAGAGGCAAAGGGACATTCTTTCTGTTGTGATTGTATTAGCTGTCCTGAGGCCGTTGGATTATAGCAGGCTGTTTGTCGCTTGTAGTGCCATTTCAGCAATGTTGGGCCCTTGTTTGCAAAGATTTACATATGCTTGAACTGCACTTTCTTTTCTCTGTGCCTCCCTTTTCATGTCCCACTGTTAAATGCGCTGGGAGGATTCTGTGTGGTTAGCGAGCTTGTTTCACCTTTTCTTTACTGCTCCATATCATTGGACACCTTCCCCTCACCATGCACCACCAACACTTGTTTTGTTTAGAAATAATTTTTCCTTCTATTTTTTATATGTTGCCTAATGAAAGACTTCAAGGATGTCTTTTCAGGATGTAATGTTATGCAGAGTTGTTTTTGTATCGACAAGTGCCCCTGCTATTCTGTAATGAGCCAAACCAAGAAAAGTCGCCATGTGATTGAAGGACCAATTCACCCCACTGCAGGGCTGTCGGGTGTGCAGCAAGTGCAAGAGACCTTCAATTACACAGTGCGACTGTGATTAACTTAACCTGCCTTCCCCATGCTGGCTATAATTATCTTTACAAAGCAGTGTATGGCTGTGGCTGGCTAGAGTACTCTCCCACTATTAGTGTCTGGTCTGGAGGGGGGTTGCTTTGCCAGGTTCGTAACGACATTTTAACGCCTTTTCTAAAGATTCCTCTTTAGTTGAACACAAATTGGCCTTGGTCCAGTTTGGTTTCAAACTGATTGATAATGGCAGGGGGGAGTGTTATTGGGGATTCCTATATTTATGAATATTTGAAACATCAGATGTGGTTAATTGAAAATTCACAAAATTGACTGCATGGATCCTCAAACAATAAGAATGACCACCCAACTTCCAATTATTAATATGGGGAATTTGGTTGTCTAGTATGACAAGTGTTGCCAGTACTCAACTCAATTTGCACAATGACATTACAGTGTGAAGCCTTGTGTAAAATGTGCAGCTAGAAGGAGTAATCCCTAGACAGGGCTTGACATTAACTTTTATTTTACACTTGTTTTTCGGAGAAGTAGGACTGAATTATTATTGTTGTACTTGTCCAAAAGCACAAGTCACTTGTCCAATAATAGAAAAATGGTCTGTAACACCATTTTTACATCATCGTATGATGCAAGTGCAACCACTTAACAAAATAAAATGAATTCCTGTATTTTTTACCATAGAGATGAGAATTGGACAAAAATGCTTATTGAAGACTTTGCATATTCAAGCCTGTCTCAAAATAAAACACGGCCCTGTTAAGGCTCTCCTGGAGGACATTTGGTAGCCTATAAAATACTGCAACATTAAAATGACAACCTTGTACTTTTGTATATGTCTACGGTTTAAAACACTCTGGGACAGTTCTGGGATGACAGATCCAAAATTCATAAAACCACTGCACATAAAAAAATGTAAAAAGCAATGAGGCTGATGAAACTGATCAGACAGTTTAGCTTAAAATGTTGATCAAGTTTAATTTCTTAATATTATAAGCTCAATATTTAAAAAAAGACAGTTTATGCTTAAATAGTTTCAAAATGTAGACCCCCTCCGCTCAGATTCAAGGTGGGTGATGTGCGGTGCGCAACAGGCACTGTCCTTCACTCTCTGGTCTTGTGACCATTTGATCTGAACAAACTGCTCCTCGAGTATGTCGACAGAATCGAGCCTTTAGACGTTAATATTAATGATCCTTAATTATATTTGTCAAACATGACTGGTGTTTAGCCTATGTTTATGTAATTAAAAGACTCATTTAAAGTTTGGCTACATTTTCTGGCGTCGCCTCATGTTGGCATCGGTTTGGACATGAGGCTGTAGCTAATATGCATATCACATACACTTTGACATGAGGCTGTAGCTAATATGCATATCACATACACTTTGACATGAGGCTGTAGCTAATATGCATATCACATACACTTTGACATGAGGCTGTAGCTAATATGCATATCACATACACTTTGACATGAGGCTGTAGCTAATATGCATATCACATACACTTTGACATGAGGCTGTAGCTAATATGCATATCACATACACTTTGACATGAGGCTGTAGCTAATATGCATATCACATACACTTTGAAATGTAGGCTTTTTTATACAGTGAGGTAAAAAACTATTTGATCCCCTGCTGATTTTGTACGTTTGCCCACTGACAAAGAAATGATCAGTCTATAATTTTAATGGTAGGTTTATTTGAACAGTGAGAGACAGAATAACAACAACAAAATCCAGAAAAACGCATGTCAAACATTTTATAAATTGATTTGCATTTTAATGAGGGAAATATGTATTTGACCCCCTCTCAACCAGAAAGATTTCTGGTTCCCAGGTCTTTTATACAGGTAACAAGCTGAGATTAGGAGCACACTCTTAAAGGGAGTGCTCCTAATCTCAGCTTGTTACTTGTATAAAAGACACCTGTCCACAGAAGCAATCAATCAATCAGATTCCAAACTCTCCACCATGGCCAAGACCAAAGAGCTCTCCAAGGATGTCAAGGACAAGATTGTAGACCTACACAAGGCTGGAATGGGCTACAAGACCATCGGCAAGCAGCTTGGTGAGAAGGTGACAACAGTTGGTGCGATTATTCGCAAATGGAAGAAACACAAAAGACCTGTCAATCTCCCTCGGCCTGGGGCTCCATGCAATATCTCACCTCGTGGAGCTGCAATGATCATGAGAACGGTGGAGTTCTTTGGCATCAACTCAACTCGCCGTGTTTGGAGGAGGAGGAATGCTGACTTTGACCCCAAGAACACCATCACCACCGTCAAACATGGAGGTGGAAACATTATGCTTTGGGGGTGTTTTTCTGCTAAGGAGACAGGACAACTTCACTGCATCAAAGGGACGATGGATGGGGCCATGTACCGTCAAATCTTGGGTGAGAACCTCCTTCCCTCAGCCAGGGCATTGAAAATGGGTCATGGATGGGTATTCCAGCATGACAATGACCCAAAACACATGGCCAAGGCAACAAAGAAGTGGCTCAAGAAGAAGCACATTAAGGTCCTGGAGTGGCCTAGCCAGTCTCCAGACCTTAATCCCATAGAAAATCTGTGGAGGGAGCTGAAGGTTCGAGTTGCCAAACGTCAGCCTCGAAACCCTAATGATTTGGAAGATCTGCAAAGAGGAGTGGGACAAAATCCCTCCTGAGATGTGTGCAAACCTGGTGGCCAACTACAAGAAACGTCTGACCTCTGTGATTGCCAACAAGGGTTTTGCCACCAAGTACTGAGTCATGTTTTGCAGAGGGGTCAAATACTTATTTCCCTCATTAAAATGCAAATCAATTTATAACATTTTTGACATGCGTTTTTCTGTTTTTTTTGTTGTTATTCTGTCTCTCACTGTTCAAATAAACCTACCATTAAAATTATAGACTGATCATTTCTTTGTCAGTGGGCAAACGTACAAAATCAGCAGGGGATCAAATACTTTTTTCCCTCACTGTATATGTACAATATTATTCCAATGTTGGCCTCTGATCCAATTCTGATTGGAGTAATTGTTTGATATTGTGATTTGCGCCTGAATTGTTTTACTTGTCCATACGGGCAACTTAAATCCATATTCATCTTGCCAAACTCTTTTTTTACTTGTCCCCGGACAAGCGTTAATGTCAAGCCCAGCTGGATGAACCAATGGGATTTGAAGGTCACAAGTCCAGACCAGCTTACCAAGTAATGGTACTTCACTGTCCTCACTGCCATTAACATTTTCCTGCCCCAGAACATTGTGTGAACATTTTTGAAGTTGTTACATTGGGGACATAAGATTGATAAAATAATGCATTGTAGCCAAATGTCAGCTAAGATTTCAAATGCTGTGTTTTACTCCACTTGTGAAGAAACTACAAAAAATGTTACATATTGGCTGAAGCCAGTGAGTCAGGTCTCTTCATTTGGCTCAGTTCTCTGTGAAGTGGGCTGCCGGGAGCCATTTTGCCATTCTAATGCTGCATGACTCATCACTTTTCCATGTTGTCCCTTACTTTTACCGAAACCCATTGCGCAATCTGGGCAGACTGATGATAGGCAGGCCCTCTCCCAGGAGGCCTAGTGTTACCTCTCCATCGGGGCTGTCACAACTGTGTCAGTTCATTGATAAGAGGTGTACGCCTAGTCTGTAAAATTCTCTGTAGACAAATGGAGGGCTATAGCGGCCTTTTTTCCAAAGTGTGTTTCTCATGGGTTCTTGGATGTTTTAGCAATATTTCACACTTACGTTACCCACACATGTTAATATTGAAGATACCACATTTCCAACATTTATCTGAGCTGAAATATTTTGTTATGTAATTGTCATGTGAATTTTTTATCTCTAATTCACCCTAAGCTTGAATCATTACCAGAGGTTGTAAGGCTCTGGTTTTAATCATCAATGATTCAAGGTCCACAACTCACAAGTCTTATCTGTATTTTTATTCATGGCGAGAGCTCTGGGGCCAAAAACACAAACATACTGTTTTTATACCCCTTGACAAACAAAGGCACTATGCTCCTCCCACCTTTAGGTGGCTTTCTTAAACAGTTCCCGCCTTCCCCCTTGAATGGTTAGTAACGCCCCCTCTGTTAGTGGGTTGACACTACATGATAATTCTAACATTTATACTGTGTTTGGGGTGAAATTCTTTAGTCATTATTCTTAAAATCCAAATTAATCTAACAGTAATAGATGTAGTGATTTAATATATTGATTCTAATAGGTTGCACATGATTATCCTCAGTATGTTGAATCAGATGTATTTTATGTAAATGTGTATTTTCTCTCTCCGCAGTACATCTTCGGGGAGTTCAGCCCTGATGAGATCAATCAGTTCTTCGTGACTCCACGATGTTATGTTGAGGTAAGACAAAGACTTTTGAATGAGGCTTGAATTAGACAGTTATTCACATACGTTTCCTCCAGCTTATAGCTGTTTTGACACCATATAGTCTACGGTGTTAAGTGTTGGAGTGCCGGTGGCTCTTAATGTTAACCGGGTCGATCTTAAGAATGGACTTTTGTAAGCTCAACACCCAAACCGCTGAGTTTATAGATTTAGACCAGTGTGTATATCTACTGTCATTGTGTCTAAAACACAGAGAAGACAATGGTTTATTGCTCATGTTTGCAGTTTAGTGAGCGTGAAGAATATAAGCCAGCACAAAATAACGTGTTTTTATCACCAGGACTGTCATCTGCCCCACTTCTCCAAAGTGCACATCACACAGATGTGATGAATTGATAAGCAGGAAGACTGAGAACAGTCGTGGTCTATGAGATTAATGCTATATTTGATTGTTTACTTTAATTAGAAAGTGTTTTTTTTAGTTGTAATCTAATCTCTCTGCTCTTTGACAGCTTCCCCCCTTCAATGACAAAGTCTCCTGCGTCAGTCAGTCTTCAGGTAAGAACGTCTGTACTGGATTGCTCTGATTTTATTTAAGTTTGTCTCGTAGACCATTCCAAACGTCATCCGCATGAGGCTGACCAGCGCTCTCTGGGTTGACAACACTCTTGCCCCCACATGATTTAATGGTTATGACCAAAGTCAAACATACGTCCGTCTGTGCTAGTTGGATCCAGACCAACCTGACTGAACTGCATGGAAGAGAGTGACAGTCTGAATTCATATTGTTTTAAGATAAGGTTTTACTTGTAAAAAATATGTCCAAACATACCTGCAGAGCAGGGATTTTTGAGCCACCAAGTTACAAAAAGTCTGTCAACCATACCCCTCCCCTGCTCATAACACTTGATTTTTACCTTGATTTGTATGAATTATTCAGGAAGTTACTGCACTCCTGCTGTGCCTTACATTACGGAGTCTATGAGACGGCAGGTTTGCGGTGAGTTTTGGGTCCGACACTCTGTGCTTATTACTTGTTGCTGAAGAACTCAAACCCAGGTCTCAAAAACTGGTGGCTTTCTAAACCTTGCCCCTATTTACTCTCATTCTTCCCTGTCCGTACGATCTGTGAGGCTTTGCATGCTTAGATGCCGTTAAATATCTCCTCTCTCTATTGCATTAAACACATTTGCACCGCAGCAGTGCTTTAAGTTGACTTGTGATTTGTATACCCCCTCACTTAACTGGATGGATTGAGAGAACCCTCTTTTATTGGACTTATAAGGGCATAGTAATGGTCTTATATGGAAGCTAACAATTACAATAGGCATTTTGTTTTGCAAGGGTATTACTCTCAGTGCATCATTATGACTCTCTGGAATGAAATCCCTTTGATAAAAACACTAACAGAGGACACTCTAATCCACAGAGAAGAGCGAATCACAACCGTACTCTAACCATACCTTACATTCCCCCTCAGGGTTTCCGGTGGCTGGGTTGTATGGATGACCAGTCATGTCTTATATAGCCCAGCCGTACCATATTCAGAGTGTTGGGATGATCTGATCTGCATTTACTAACGTTTTCTTCATGTTCACCTTCAGCTCTTTCTCTCACTGCCTATAATCTTCCAATTTGAGATGTTAGCAACTTGTTAAATTTAATCGATATTGAACTTACTGTTCGTTGCTTGATACTTTTATTTGTGGAGTACTAAAGGTCAATGTTTGTTATTCAATTGAGTTTGTGACAGTTAAAGAAGTTGGAAATTGTGTTGTATATTTCATGATGCCAAAACCTGTTTTGGAGGTCAGATATTGGCCAAGTAGTATTTTATTGTGTTGTGTGATCCTTATGAACCTTTGTCTTCAGTGCAGAACTGTAGTGCCTTATGTTCCCAAGCTGACTGACTTATCCTCCTCTGCAGGCGAAGACTACCAGCGCATTGAGTTTGGTGTGGACGAGGTGATGGACTTGGAGCCTGTGGGAGTGAAGGATCCTCTCTTCAAGGTGTCCAGCACTCTGAACCCCCAGGCTCCGGAGTTCATCCTGGGCTGTCAGCCGTCTCAGAATGTCCTGCAGACAGCCACAGCCCTCTCTCCGGCGGCAGACGTCCCAGACGGAGCACACTACAACTCCCTGGACGGCCCGGATGGCCCCGACGGCCCAGATGGCCCAGACTCGGAGCCCTGCGCCATGGACAGCAACCAGAACTGCCAGGATGGGGATGGGGGCCCGGGCAGCTTGGGCCAGAGGGAGAGGAAGAAAAAGAAAAAGCGACCGCCAGGATACTACAACTACCTGGAGGGCTCGGGCCCCAATAGCGGTGGCATGGGCATAGACGGGCCTCCTGGAAAGGGGTTGGTGAATGGACACGCTCTTAGCGGCCCTCACCTTGGGTCGCAGGACATGGTTGGTAAGGCATTGTCAGGGGGCAAACTTTCCACCTCAGCCCCTGTCACTAGGGCAGCAGCGGCGGATGCGTCGGCTGCTGTGAATCAGAGGACTTGTGATAGCCCTGATGAATCGTCTTTGGACTTCACGAGTGGAGCCACCTCTTTATCAGATGGTAAAGACGCGGCTTCCTCCTCCTCCTCCTCTTCCTCCTCCTCTCAGAGCAGTGGGCGGGCAGAGGGGGGCAGGACTGCAGAGCAGCAGCCTGAGAACATGGCTCCAGAGAGCCCTGAACTGCTGGGCAGCGGCGGGCACAGCCCCTGCCCCACCTCCCCTCCTCCCCCCTCGGTTGCTGAGGCCAGCCCCCCTGCCACCATTGCTACTGCTACTACTGAAGAAGAGGAGGAGACTGGGGACAGTGGGGTGGCCAATGGGCTGGCTGAGCCCCATGCTGGCATCAGTGCAGACGGACACAAGGAGGCCTCTGAGGCAGGGGAGCAGCCCCAGCAGCAGGCCCCAGCTCCCTCAGTGGAGCCTGCCTCGTCCCCAGACTCTGAGGCCCAGCCGGCGGTGGCAGAGCAGCCTCAGTCGCCTGCCCCTCCGGCTGCGCCCGCTGCCAACCCCCCCAAATCCTGGGCTAGCCTCTTCCACAACTCCAAGCCTCTGCCTGGAAGCCCTCAGGCCTACGTGGAGGTAAAGAACGTGGTGGAGGTAGTGGCTCCCTTCCTGGCCGCCGTGGAGCAGCATGAGAAGACTGGGGAGGTGAAGGAGAGCCCTGTCCATGTATCAGAGGATCCCATGGCCCCTAAACTTGCAGGTAGTGTACTCACAGATATCCCCACAGTGTGACAAAGAAGAGCTCACAGGTTAACCCTTATGTCCTTTCGAGTGTGTTAGGGCTGTCTCCAACAACAAAAAATAATCTTTGTTGACAGTAAGTCGTCTGTTCTTTCGACCAAATGTGTATTTTTCCATATAGATACACCCTATGTGTTTTAATAAAATTAACTATATATGCATTGAGCTTGTTTGATGCTTTAAGCTCACTGTTTGTTAAATAAGACACAAATGACTCGAGGGAGCCAGAGATCAAGATAACCAGAAGACAAAACTTTAACCTGTCCCCACCATCCCCCCGCTCCTACTGGCTTTCGCAGATTCTGCCGTTATTCTCCTGAAGTTGCCGGTAATAGGCTTCATGAGGAGTCAGCAAACTTTCCCATGTGGAATGCCAATTTATTTTACAATTTCTACCGATCTGCGTGCCTGTTATGGTTTTCATATGCACGTTTTCGTGGAACAGTTTCATTTAATTTATAACAAGGTCTTCGTATCTCAAAATCATTGTCATGTGGTTCATCAAAAATCTAAATGAAAATGATACAATCCTAAAAAGTAACTATGTAAAAATAACCTATAAAGCCAACAAATAAAAACATTGCATCCAGCAGGTAGAAAAGATCCTGATTTTAAAATAAATATCCTATAAATCACATTGGCTACGCATGGCCTGTCTGCAAAGAACTTGAAACATTGTATCAACTATTAACTTGGGTGCGGCCTGAAGCTCCTTGCAACATTGTATAAAATATTCTGGGCCCTCAGTTTCCCGTGCCAGTGAACTCTGGACACACCGCTGTAGGCTATTTGCGCAAGGGATAAGAAGTAATCAGGTAGGCCTATTTTGTGACGTTTCCACTGGATCAGAGCATGACATTTATCTAAAGGGAGAGAGCATGAAAGATTTTTCAAATACATTGAGGAATTATTGTCATTCTCAATGGATGTAAAAACAGACTTCGTTTGCTTGCTGTTTGAGGTGAGGAAAACATTACTTTGAGAAGCTCCACGACAATCAGAAATACTATCAGATCCCCAAATGGGCACATTTATATGCCAACATTTGCGCGCATGCCAGGTAACCTATAGGCCTACTTCTATGCGTAATCAGGTGCACATCCTTACTCAACATTGACAGGAGCGCTCCAAACAAAAGACTGTGACTAAATTGACAACTCGTAAATGGAATGAAATTAACCAAAACTTGGTTCTCACAAGTGTAGCATAGGTTGTGCGCTCTTTAAATAATGTGTCCACTCCAGTGAGAACGGTAAAAGACTGGAATAATAATATTGAATGCGTTAACAGACATTACCGTAACCAAACAAACATTGTAGATTAGAAATTATAGTAATTAACAGTATATGTACTACTGGTGATATATGTAATGGTGAATTGATAGACACTAACAGTCAAACGCCAACAATTCACACAATTTATGAAACAATGAATGTGCACAAATTGGCGGGAAAGCGCATTCTGGAGAGAGACGTGCATTGTGCAGCCACACTCCCCTTCTTCTTGGAGTGTGCCATCCCCACGGCCTCCGCAATGGATTAGTCTCGGCCTCCGCAATGGATTAGTTCACTGAGATGGGGACGAATAAGATGGGTCTTGTGTGCCATAAAAACAAAAAAATATATATATATATTTGCTAAAAAATATTGGTCGACCAACAGCCTATCGACCAAACAATCGACCAGTCTAATAATTGGGGTCAGCCCTAGAGTGTGTTGACAAAACTATACCCATTGATTATTATAATAGTCATCAATTTGTGCACTTTTCATGTTCTGTATGCATGTGCTGAAGTTCAACCTACCGTCCACTTGGTGGCAACATTGGGGCATTTAGCCAGACTGATACACATGAACACCAGGTGGTGCTAACACTCAATGCTTGGTAAGGCCCAGATTGCTATGACACATCTCCATGACATGCTTTACCTCACCACCCCTATTTTCCCCAATCATGCCCCAATGAATGGAGCTGGGGAATTAATGTCAGGCCATGTGAGCCCAGGGAGACTCCCATGTGGCCGGCTGGCCTTGATGGCATCAAAGGGAGTCATTGTATATAGCAGTAATACTTATACATCTTGAAGGCCTCTACTCCAAGCTGCAATCATGAGAATACAGGCAGAGGGCGGGCTGGAGCTACTGCTTTACCAATAATGTATGAGCTGCACTAATTAAGTCCATTACCATGACATCAACCTTATGGATTTTCAAATGTACTAGACTAGAGCAGGATAGATCACTGACCTCAACCCTTTCTCCTAACACACACACAGAATCTAAAAGAAAATTGCGAAGTTGCATAATGAGTTGAACTTGTAAGCTGCTTAATTAAAAGTGGTATGTAGGATCATATCCTGATTACTCTCTCCACCCAACAACAGCCTCCAGGTGTTGGGAACACACAGGGTACACTGGTGGTTTTAAACAGACTGTGACAGGGAGGATTGTCATGTCTGGGTAATGTGTGGTTATTATCTTGATGGGATTATTGCTTGTTTCACTCAGTGCTATGACCCTGGGCTTCCTCAGGCCTCATGGATATAGTCCAGAGAGACCTTATCTCAGTGGGTTACTTAAGCCTCCTTGTAAATTGTGGTTGACACTGCATTTTTGTCATCCTTTTAGTAAAATGGGATTTTCCATCTCTCCGGCACCCTTATGAAGTATTTATGAGCGAGAGAGGGGTTCTGGGCAGCCTAATGTGCTGTAAATAATTCAACCATGCTCCACGTGGTTGCCTTCACCGGCCAGTAGAAAGGCTTATTTTGTACCCACAATACAGTGCTCAGACTGCGCGCTCCTGTCAGGAAAGACATTTACATTTTAGTCATTTAGCAGACGCTCTTATCCAGAGCGACTTACAGAAGCAATTAGGGTTAAGTGCCTTGCTCAAGGGCACATCGACAGATTTTTCACCTAGTCGGCTCGGGGATTAGAACCAGCAACCTTTCGGTTACTGACACAACGCTCTTAACCACTAAACCCAGAGGATGAACAGGAGGCTATTTATAGGACCCCTAACTGGTGTCACCATTACCACGTCTCATTTTGATTTCCAACCCCGTATACGATCTTATCTCTGGGCTGGATTTTATCTGTAGTGTGCATTTACAGTTTAGCCAAACTATATTTATCTTCTCTCCTGGAATGACCATTTCACTTTTAGCAAACCTGTTATCTATAAAAACCATGTTTCTATAATTTGGAGATTGTTCTTAATATGCTATGTACGTAGGCGGAACTATCAAAAAAATTGCCTGGTATTTTGAACCCATTGTTTTCCCATAATGTGATTGTGGTATTGTTTTATGATACTTTCTATGCTGGAATGTCTGGCCACGTTACCATGGAAGCTGTGTTGCCAGTGACAGTCTCCCTTCCTAGGCGTGGCACAGTACTCCTTGTTCTGACAAACCAGCCTTGTGTGCCACTGTCATATGATGCAGAGTTGGAAGAAGGGACACAATCTATATAGCACAGTATGGAGTAAATTGATATTATTTTTGTTTGAGGTTTACAAACTAACTTCTATTTTAACTTTTTGTTTGATTTAGTGAGGGATGTGTTCAAAATCCTGTATACTTGTTTGAATCCCCAGAACTAATTGAGAATGTGAAGTTAATACACAAACCAGTTTCTTTGCAACCAAGAGGATTGATCAACAGGGGAAACTGGTGCTATATCAACGCTGTATCCTTTTCTCAGCTGCATGTGAAATGCTTCAATCACACCATGTCATAAAGTTACATTAAATGTCTATATTTAGTGTTGTTGAAATGAGGTGATTTTGCCCTTGACTGCCTCCCCCAAGACATTGCAGGCCCTGATTGCTTGCCCCCCCATGTATCACCTGTTGAAGTCCATTCCCCTGTTCAATGACACCCAGAGACCCTGTACTTCCACACCCATGATGGACAACTTGTAAGTAGCTTCTCTCTCCCTGGGAGCTGACTGGCCATATTTAAAAGTCAAATCTCACAATCAATAGAGGTCTTGTTTGTGTGCAAATAAGCAGCGATGACAAATTCCTGCCTGAACAAAATTGGTAAAACCGTGTTAAGAGTATTGAGTAGGTGTTAAATGTGTGCTCACTGCATTGGGTTGGGTGTATACTTCCTTTGCTAATTGCAACTCCCTGACCTTGTTTCTCCCCCACTCCCTCCAGTGTAAGGCTTGTCAATGAGTTCAGCAACATGCCTGTGCCATCCAAAGCCAAACAGCAAGGTAAGCTGTCAGCATCTTCTAAAAGAGCTAGAGTTTCTTTTATTTCCTGTTGATGTTAATTTGATGTGATCCTTGTTGCTTTTTCCGTAGCTGCTGGCGAAAAGATAATAAAAGACATTCGACCAGGTGCTCCTTTTGAACCCAACTACATCTACAGACTCCTCACCCTCATCAAGTCTAGTCTCTCAGAGAAGGTAAAGCCATGGGGCATCCAGACCAAGCTTTACCTTCGGCCTGTAAAATGAGTGATGTGTCCTCGGAGGGTGTACTAGCAATTAGGGCTGGGAGATATTAATTAGAATGTTTTAGGGCGGAATATCGCAACAATCATTTTCATTTTTTTATGCACATTTTTTTCCGCTTGTTCTCATGTTTTCTTTTTGGTCTAGTCTCCTTTGCTCCCTCTGTGCTGTGTGCACCTTACCATTCTACATGCACACACCAAGCCCCTCCCCCTGCCACTCACAACAGCAAAGATGAGAGATCACTTCTTCCTCTCTGAAAAGCGGCTTCAACATCTCATTTGCATTTGTGGATTGATCCAACAGAATCGGTCATATGGACACCGAAATGCATTGAGACATTATTTTACTATAATAGAGGAAGTTCACCTTTCTAACGATACCCTTTTTATGTCTCAACGCCTCAAATTGCGCGCAGAGCAGACACTACTAAAACAGGAGTGTTAATGAACATTGATTGTGGAAAATGTATGCTCGGCATTTTAGCCAAATACTTTTATACTAGCTGTCTAGTCTGTGTTTTATAAATGTGCAATAAGCATAAAACACAATTATATAACGAATTGCCAAACCATTCTAATTCTGAGAAATAAGGTAGGCTACATGATTTCAACATCTGAACAAAGTGGACAGGCTAGCATGCTGTTCAAACAGTTGGAGACCGACAGAACGGTGTGTTCATAACAATTTAACTGTCCTACCTTGTTAGCCAGCAAATAGATCCAAGTTGGCTAAACTTGAAATATAAAGATGAGCTGCTTACTCACTAGCACATGGGCTTGTGCTAGAGTGATTGTTTGAGACCTGTGTTAATTTTCTATAACGCCTGCTACAAGTTAGTCATTATTAGTGAATGTGCATTATGCATGGTTCTGGTTAAATATGTAACAAAAAGGTCATTTTCATAGACTTAAAAGCCAGATAAGTGATTATTGCAAAAAAGCAGGTTAAACTATTTTGATAAAATAATTAAATTATTAGTGGGTCTTATGGTTGTGGAAGGCCTATATTTACCGTAGGTACAGTGGGGAGAACAAGTATTTGATACACTGCCGATTTTGCAGGTTTTCCTACTTACAAAGCATGTAGAGGTCTATAATTTTTATCATAGGTACACTTCAACTGTGAGAGACGGAATCTAAAACAAAAATCCAGAAAATCACATTGTATGATTTTTAAGTAATTCATTTGCATTTAATTGCATGACATAAGTATTTGATACATCAGAAAAGCAGAACTTAATATTTGGTACAGAAACCTTTGTTTGCAATTACAGAGATCATACGTTTCCTGTAGGTCTTGACCAGGTTTGCACACACTGCAGCAGGGATTTTGGCCCACTCCTCCATACAGACCTTCTCCAGATCCTTAAGGTTCCGGGGCTGTCGCTGGGCAATACAGACTTTCAGCTCCCTCCAAAGATTTTCTATTGGGTTCAGGTCTGGAGACTGGCTAGGCCACTCCAGGGCCTTGAGATGCTGTCTACGGAGCCACTCCTTGGTTGCCCTGGCTGTGTGTTTTGTCTTCAATGCTCTTATTGAGGGAAGGAGGTTGTTGGCCAAGATCTCGCGATACATGGCCTCATCCATCCTCCCCTCAATACAGTGCAGTCGTCCTGTCCCCTTTGCAGAAAAGCATCCCCAAAGAATGATGTTCCCACCTCCATGCTTCACGGTTGGGATGGTGTTCTTGGGGTTGTACGCATCCTTCTTCTTCCTCCAAACACGGCGAGTGGAGTTTAGACCAAAAAGCTATTTTTGTCTCATCAGACCACATGACCTATTCCCATTCCCCCTCTGGATCATCCAGATGGTCATTGGCAAACTTCAGACGGGCCTGGACATGCGCTGGCTTGAGCAGGGGGACCTTGCGTGCGCTGCAGGATTTTAATCCATGACGGCGTAGTGTGTTACTAATGGTTTTCTTTGAGACTGGTCCCAGCTCTCTTCAGGTCATTGACCAGGTCCTGCCGTGTAGTTCTGGGCTGATCCCTCACCTTCCTCATGATCATTGATGCCCCACGAGGTGAGATCTTGCATGGAGCCCCAGACCGAGGATGATTGACCGTCATCTTGAACTTCTTCCATTTTCTAATAATTGCGCCAACAGTTGTTGCCTTCTCACCAAGCTGCTTGCCTATTGTCCTGTAGCCCATCCCAGCCTTGTGCAGGTCTACAATTTTATCCCTGATGTCCTTACACAGCTCTCTGGTCTTGGCCATTGTGGAGAGGTTGGAGTCTGTTTGATTGAGTGTGTGGACAGGTGTCTTATACAGGTAACGAGTTCAAACAGGTGCAGTTAACAGGAGGGCTTCTTAAAGAAAAACGAACAGGTCTGTGAGAGCCGGAATTCTTACTGGTTGGTAGGTGATCAAATACTTATGTCATGCAAATTAATTACTTAAAAATCATACGTGATTTTCTGGATTTTTAGATTCTGTCTCTCACAGTTGAAGTGTACCTATGGTAAAAATTACAGACCGCTACATGCTTTGAAAGTAGGAAAACCTGCAAAATCGGCAGTGTATCAAATAACTGTTCTCCCCACTGTATAATTTCACAAGCCCTGAGAATTTATTAGATTATGCTGACTGTTTGAAATGCAGTGTATTTTACCTTTAATTGTACAACAAAGCTTGTGTAGAGAGAACATTTAAGAAAAAAAAGATATACACTACCAGTCAAAAGTTTGGACACACCAACTCATTCAAGGGTTTTTCTTTATTTTTACAATTGTTTACATTGTAGAATAATAGTGAAGACATCAAAACTATGAAATAACACATATGGAATCATGTAGTAACCAAAAAAGTGTTACACAAATCAAAATATATTTTATATTTGAGATTCTTCAAATAGCCACCCTTTGCCTTGATAACAGCTTTGTTCACTCTTGGCTTTCTCTCAACCAGCTTCATGAGGTAGTCACCTGGAATGCATGTCAATTAACAGGTGTGCCTTCTTAAAAGTTAATTTGTGGAATTTCTTTCCTTAATGCTTTTGAGCCAATCAGTTATGTTGTGACAAGGTAGGGGGGGTATACAGAAGATTGCCCTATTTAGTAAAAGACCAAGTCAATATTATGGCAAGAACAGCTCAAATAAGCAAAGAGAAACGACAGTCCATCATTACTTTAAGACATGAAGGTCACGGAAAGTTCAAGAACTTCGAAAGTTTCTTCAAGTGCTGTCGCAAAAACCATCAAGAGCTATGATGAAACTGGCTCTCATGAGGACCGCCACAGGAATGGAAGACCCAGAGTTACCTCTGCTGCAGAGGATAAGTTCATTAGACTTACCAGCCTCAGAAATTGCAGTAAGTAACAGACACATCTCAACATCAACTGTTCAGAGGAGACTGTGTGAATCAGGCATTCATGGTCGAATTGCTGCAAAGAAACCACTACTAAAGGACACCAATAAGAAGAGACTTGCTTGGGCCAAGAAACACGAGCAATAGATATTAGACCGGTGGAAATTTGTCCTTTGGTCTGGGGTCCATATTGGAGATTTTTGGTTCCAACCGCCGTGTCTTTGAACGGAAGAACTCTGCATGTGTATTTCCCACAGTAAAGCATGGAATAGGAGGTGTTATGGTGTGGGGGTGCTTTGCTGGTGATACTGTCTGTGATTTTATTTAGAATTCAATGCACACTTAACCAGCATGGCTACCACAGCATTCTGCAGTGATACGCCATCCCATCTGGTTTGGGCTTAGTGGGACAATCATTTGTTTTTCAACAGGACAATGACCCAACACACCTCCAGGCTGTTTAGGGGCTATTTTACCAAGAAGGAGAGTGATGGAGTGCTGCATCAGATTACCTGGCCTCCACAATCCCCCGACCTCAACCCAATTGAGATGGTTTGGGATGAGTCGGACGGCAGAGTGAAGGAAAAGCAGCCAACATCTGCTCAGCATATGTGGGAACTCCTTCAAGACTGTTGGAAAAGCATTCCAGGTGAAGCTGGTTGAGAGAATGCCAAGTGTGCGCAAAGCTGTCCTCAAGGCAAAGGGTGACTATTTGAAGAATCTCAAATATAAAATATTTTGATTTGTTTAACACTTTTTTGGTTACTACATGATTCCATATGTGTTATTTCATGTCTTCACTATTATTCTGCAATGTAGAAAATAGGAAAAATAAAGAAAAACCCTGGAATGAGTAGGTTTGTCCAAACATTTGACTGGTACTGTATATATCGTGAATCGCAGAGAAGTATAAAAAAATCTAGATTTCTAGGCCGTATCGGCCAGACCTAGCAATAACATCAATCAAAATCTATTTAGTCTTTACATTTCAAGTGGGTTTGATTTTTAGAATGTTGAACTATCCAGACATTCCACACTTTCAGGTGTTCAGGGACTTGGAGCAAATAAACTGAAACACTTTGTATCCCCTGTTTCCTGACACTGGTTTTATGTAAAATTCCACATCCTCATCAGTACACCTGAGGAGTCTATGCACCAGATACATTCAGTCTGTACCTGTCTGGTGGTACAGTACGTTGATACATGTACGAATACTCATCTATTGGTGCATGAGACATGCTGACTCATTATTGATTCATAACCAGATGAAGTGCAATTAATAATGCTATTATAAATGTAATGTGAGAGTTAGCGCCTGACCTATGTGGTTTAGATCGTATCTCACCTGTGCCATGTGCGCACTGATGTCCTGTCCTGAAGCTCCGTAACAGTGGACAGGGCCTGTGTGTGCTGAGTCAGTGGTTTTGCATTAGAAAGCAGGCTCTCTTGGCACCGTGGTCTCGTTAGTGCTGATGGTTGTGTGTTCTCTGTCAGGGTCGACAGGAGGATGCGGAGGAGTACCTGGGCTTCACCCTCAACGGACTGCATGAGGAGATGCTGGCTTTGAAAAAGCTAATCTCCCCTCAGGAAGATAGTAAGTAGTGCTGTGATCTAAATCTGATGCATGAGGTCATGAGATGATCTATTAACACATGCTCTCTGATTTATGAACTGATCTAGTCCCTTTTCACTTCACATCATTTCCTTATGTTCTTTGGCCTCACTGCTCAAGGTGTATCTGCTCTATGATTGCCATTGACTGTGGTTCTAAATCAGTTGTCTCTTCTCCTGTCTTGATCAGAAGCCCCCACACCCAATGGCCCAGAATCCCAGTCAGGTGTGGATGACGATGCTGCTGATAAGGAGGAGGGGAGCGATGAGGAATGGGAGCAAGTGGGCCCCCGAAACAAGACCTCCATTACCCGTCAAGCTGACTTTGTCCGCACCCCCATCACTGACATATTCGGAGGGCACATCCGGTAGGGTAACACCGATGACTTGTGTTGACTTGTGAGGTGTCAGGAAACTCTTACAGTTTCTTTACATGTGATGTGTTGCTTATAATGGAACTTAATATTGTTCAAGAAGATGTAGTCAAGTCAATGTTTTGGTGGACCGAAAGCCTTTACTACTATTTCCATGAAGAGAAGCCTGAGTCTTGGAGAGACACTTGACTTCTCTCGCACATGAAGCCAGAGTGATGGTCAGCCGCTGAGTGTTTCTTTTCTCCCTGCCCGTTGCTTATTTTTCTTAAAGCCCAGCAGCAGAACTGTGGCACCAGTGGTGTCCTTACCCTTCTTTTTATTGGCTGTGGCGCCGGTGCCTGGTATGACAGGAGAACTGACAGAGTATAGTGCCATCTTTCTGGGCCCCCTTGGGCTGACTTCCCTGGAGAGACGTGTAGAGAGAATCAGTATTATGACCCATCCACTTTCAACACTTACCTTCAAAGCTGTGATGCTGTTTTCTGAGGTTGAGATGTCGTTGAGACACTCCATATCCATTACTGAAGTTTTTGAAAGAAGCTGTGTGAAGCTTTAATGTCCTTGTATGTATTGTATTTAATTGTCTGTCCTATGCAGGTCGGTGGTGTACCAGCAGAACTCTAAGGAGTCAGCCACCCTGCAGCCCTTCTTCACCCTGCAGCTGGACATCCAGTCAGAGAAGATCCGCACCGTTCAGGAGGCCCTAGAGACCCTGGTGGCACGCGAGTCGGTTCAGGGCTACACCACTAAATCCAAGCAGGAGGTAAGGGTCTTACACACACAGTACAG
>NW_025538232.1:0-21657 GCF_020615455.1 Coregonus clupeaformis | reverse complement strand
AAAATCAAACACTAACACAAATGATCTGTTACTAAAAACTCAGCTGGGACAAACTTTCAATGGTGCTCTCCAACACCTAACACCAACTTGAGTGGATTAGGTAGAGTACCTTGACTGGGACTCAAACCCTGTCCTGTACTTCTACAAAACCATACATAATACAATCATCCCATATCTTAGATTGCCCTAGAGGTAAGTGAAGTCTTTTTATTCCCCAAGTTGACAAGGTGAAACATCTACTTGATGATCTCTTGGGCAAGCATAACCCTAAATTAACAAAATCATACAATTATAAATTGTCATAAATACCCTATCTACAAGTTAGTTAACTACTATTTTCCAAGATGCAAAGGGTGTTTGCCTTTCACGTCAAGTGACCAGGATTCCACTTCCTTGTCTTGCCGTTTGCTACATCAGCTGATTAGTTGGAAGGCACGGAAATTACCTTCTAAATCTGGCAGATAGCAAACCTCCACGATATGATAATTTACAATTCCCAAAAGCCAGTTAACTGCTGGCACGATGCAGAAGGTGTTATATTCCGTTCGCTACAATAACACCCGGCTAAATTCTGTCTGGTGAGGTAAGCTGAGTGTTGGTCAAAGACTGTTTAAGTATTAATATGTACGCATATACATTTTTTAATGTTGATTTTTTTATATGGCTGCCTAATTCTCACTTTTTAAAAGCGTTTATCCGTTATACAGTTAATTTTATTTTGGATGCCTTCAAACCAGCCTTGCAATTATCCTACCTAGATTAGCCCTACCTTTTAAAAAATAATATATTTTCATTCTTGTTTCGTAGTAAAATTGTAATTCTACTCTAGGCACATAAACTGCGAGCGAAAAAACAATTTGAACAATAACCAAGCCTTATTGTTTGAATTTTCATTTCATTTGATCATTTGTGGGTCTACTCTCACGAAACCAAAGTACCGAACAGTCTATTTTTTCTATTGCTGATATCGCTGTCTGTTGCGATCATCACTTCCTCCCAAATCATCTGCCACTATGCATTACTTATCGATCCAGGCGACCCCCCCTGCACCTTCAAACCAACAACTCTATCTTTTATTCTTAAAAATTTATTAATTTTTTTATATAACTCCTTACAACCCCATCACAATGTTTAAATCGTTAAACTATTAAAAGTCTCCTGTAGGCTAAATTCGCCGTTAGTCCTCCCCATCAAATATAGTTCCAACATCCACATACTTTTTGACCATTCGATGAATGAGAAAGACATCTGTACAAAACACATTTGTTTAATGACATTCAGAGATTGTTAAGCCAAGCCTATGTGATACTGAGTAGGGAGGAATGTATTTTCCGTTTTTTGAATTACATACTCTATTTGATTGTGGTATTGGTCTTACAAACCATGATGAAGTGCTGGTGATGTCAGTATGCGTTATGTTCTTATTGGTTATTGTGTGGTGAAGCCAAATCATTATTTCTGGGGTTCATTTTATGGGATAGTGTATTTTAGTAAAGGATTCATTTGAAAATATTTTGTAATGTTGGGAAGGGTGCAGTTGGAGCAGTACATTCCGAAATGTGTCGTTAGATAGTACTGGTCCATTCATAATGTATTCTTTTCACAATTCCAAAAGCCAGTATGTTGGAGAAACACATCAGAAACATAAAATATGTTTTAGAAAAGGGATTCAGAGGTTAGTTCTGTACTGTACAGAAAATAACATGTACGTACAAATCAGACAGTGATCAAATGTATATAGCAATCTTTGGAGAAGATGTGTTGTGGATTCTATTATATTTATAATTGAAAAAAGTCAAGATTAAAGAGGACAAAAATTGATGGTGTGTATCTACATTTGGCACAAATAAGAGTTTTATTACACTGATAAGCTGACAGTGTGTGTTTTCTGTGTGCACATGTCTATGAATAGAAATAATCCTTTAAGCCTACTCTCTCTTGAATTTTCACATTTTAAGTGTTATTGAGATAAACCATTTTTTGTATTTTTTTTCTTCCACAAATACTCTATAATATACAAATTAAAAATAAATTCTACAAATGTTTTTATAAAAATATCAATGGCTGTGATATATTTCTAAATACGTGAAAATATAAAAATATACATATTATCCTTATACTTACTAATTCTCAAAACATCATACATTACCTAAATGCAAAGCCTTATGGTAGAGTAATCTCCAACACATCACTGAATAATGCTCCTTATTTCCAGCATTGGCAGTGCGTTGCATCGCCAGTGTAGTGTCACTTGACCTGCAGACCACCGGATAGAAAGAATAGGATGCAGCTAAGCATGAAGCAAAATCCTGAGCGAAACCTGCTTCAGTCTCTCACCTGAACACTGGGAAGAATTCACCTGTCTGACAATCCCGCACAAAGCCAAATTGCAGTGAATGTTCCTGAGTGGCCAAGTTACAGTTTTAACTTAAATCTGCTTAAAAATCCTATAGCAACTTCACATTGCTGTCTAGCCATGTTCCCCAACACCTTGACAGAGCTTGTATAATTTTAAAAAGAATAATGTTAATATTGCACAATACAGGTGTGCACGCTCTTCCTGGACTACGCTGTAATCACTGCCAAAGTTGTTTCTAACATGTGTATTGACTCAGAGGTGTATACTTATCTAATCAAGTATTTAGCCATTTTAGTGTTTTCCATTTCATTAATCTCATAAACCTTGCGTGCAGATTATTACTCAAATACATTTCAATCATTTAATCCACTTTACCAATCTAAAATCCAAGGGGAATTGTAAACTTTCTATAGGTGACCTGTGCAATAATAGCAAACATGATATCTTAGAGGGGGTGAGAGGAAAAAATACCTCTGATGTGACATTTTTTAATTCAAACATCAGAAAAGCAGGGCCTTGGAAGCTTTCATCTCTTGGCTAAGAAAATGACAGAATGTCATCCCTATACAAGTCAAGTGATTTGACTACAGAAGGTGAAAACCCCAGAATTGAGTATGGAATAGAAGTCAGGAAATATACTTCAAAAAAAATGCCATCTTTAGATGTTAGTTCCTGACCTATGAAACCTGATAATCACCCTAGCTTTTAGAAATTGAGGTACTCAGCAAAAAAACAAAACCCATCCATCCTCCAAGAAGGTAAAGTCTTATACTTCAGCTATTCTGACCTCTTAGACTGTCCACAGAAACCACACAGCTCACGATATTTACTTAGTATGTAGCGTGAATACAGACTGATAGGTATGTCTGGTGCTCTTGATATATTTTAACAGGCGTTCGCTACTACTTCAGATTTTAATTACCCTCTCATATTGGCCTGCATGTTCCCCATAACTATACTTGATACACTCTCTTGTAGCAGCACAAAATCGTAAATAACGCATCTCTTAATTTGAGGCTGCAGCAGCAGAACAGGTCTCTCAATTGGCCCAATGTGCTGTAAAAGTCGGCAGAATGTGCATGTCAGAGGAGGGGAGGCCCTTGTTGCCAAGCCTAATTTTACTTCCATCTCACACGATTTATCCAATTACAGCCTGTAACGACTACAGGAAATTACATAGCTCTGAAGAAATGCATCTGAGCTTCGCTAGATCTCCAATGAGTTCAGCTCCTCTGACTTCTCTGTCTCACCTACCCCACCTCTCTAGCTCTCTCTCTCATTTCTATTTTGAATGATTACAGCTCGATTCTGAATCAGTGATAATGTGTGTGTGTGTGTGTTTAAGGTGTTTATAGAGAAAGATAGAGAAGAGCCTCTGGTGAGTCATTACCCAGTGGTATCTTCTCTTTATACATCTGCGTGCTCACTTTCACATTCAAACATTTGTTGCTGCCTTTTGTCCTATCAGCACCTCTCTGTCTATCAGTGGATAGTTAGGTCCCAAACTATATGGTATCACAGGATTCATTTTAGACCTGCTAGCATTAGCATCCTGTTGCTTGGAGAGTGTGGCCATTGTCCAGGTGGTAGAATGATTCTCTGCGTCACAAATGACTCATGCACCGATGGAGCCAATAATTGGGGTATAATAAACGCCAATTTGTTAACCTGACCATTATAGGTGAGGGCTAAATCAGCTTTGGGGAAGCAGAGAGTCACGATTCTCTTATTTACCCTTTCCTCAAACCCAGATTCACATTCATCTGGGTGGATGCTGGATCCACTCTGTCGTCTGTTAGACAAGGCATTTGCTGAACAGCTGGTTTGTTTAAAAGCATAAATTGTGAAGATAATTTCTTATTGATTTTGCCAAATTACTCAGGGGAAAGCAGCAGTGAAGCCAATATCCCTTTTCCTAATGTGGCTAGCTGGAAGCTGTGGCGCTCAGGCCCCATAACACCCTGCTGATCCAGTCTGCTCTAACAGCCAATGGGAGCTCCGATTCCTCACTAACAGCGTCCGGTTTTAGCCCTATTTCATTAATTTGGTGCAGTTAAAATTCCTTTACAGGTGGGTGAGCCCCAGAGTTCATTTTCTTAAGATTGCTAGATAAAGTCAAATCACCTACTGTAGTGAATATAATCTACCATAAGAAATATAAGCATATCTTACGGAAGGCTGAGATTCTTTCCAGTCATGCATAAATTTCCTTCACCCACAACATGTTGTTTCTAGTTCAGAGGATTTAACATCTGACCCTAGACTGAATTTCTCTCTCTCTGTAACTCCCTCCTCTACCGCTCTCTCTCTCTCTCTCTCTCTCTCTCTCTCTCTCTCTCTCTCTCTCTCTCTCTCTCTCTCTCTCTCTCTCTCTCTCTGTCTCTGCTCTCTCTCTCTGTCTCTCCTCTCTCTCTCTCTCTCTCTCTGTCTCTCTCTCTCTCACATTCTCCTCCGTCTCTCTCTCTCTCTCTCTCTCTCTCTCTCTCTCTCTCTCTCTCTCTCTCTCTCTCTCTCTCTCTCTCTCTGCTCCTCTCTCTCTCTCTGTCTCCTCCTTATATTTCTCTCTCACTACATTTTCTCTCACTCCCTTCCTCTATTCCTCCCTCACATCCACAGAATTCTGCTTCAAACCATCCACAACCTCACAATGCAACAAATACCTGGAGTCAGTCTGAGAGTGAGTGGAGAGAGGGCGTAACCATGTGCAGATAGAGCTCGGAGGCCAACTCTCCCCCAGGTGCCATTGGGGCCACATGAAGTCCAGGTGCAATGAGCACTAGGGTGCATTAGGTTGTAGTTTTTCTTCCCAGGTTTTATTTATTGCTGAAAAATGAGTAAAACACAAAGAAACTAAAAATAAAAAATCTGAATAAACTACTGTGCATTTCCAACCACACAAATATAAATCCTCTAAAAGTATGTTTGGTTCAATCATTAAACAATTTTATACATTTACATATTCAGTGCTACAAGGAAAAAAGCATGTTTGATTATGTGTGTGTCATGTGTGTGTGAAGTGTGGGTTAGGCTACATGGAGGAGATGTTGGGTAGTTTGGTTCATCAGGCTGATCAGTCTTCATGAGATTATTGTGATAGTGATGTTTGTGTGTGAATGTGAATTCCAGAGTATGTACCTCTGTATCGTAGAGAATTGAGCTATGTGACGTGCGGCAGTGGGGAGGGTGAAGTTGCAAGTGTCTTGTATTATATAGATGATTTCATTCTGGAAGAATCCATTGGAGGGTTTAGGTAAAACTGTCACAGAGGAGTTATGAGTATTTGTAGATACGTGTATAATTGGTGATACATTAATGCCATTAAATAGACAAGTTATTGAGTCTCTTAAACAAAGGTGCAGATGAACCAGGTAATTAGAAGAGGTGGCTAGTCTTACCAATACTGTTTCTTGGATATTTTTGTATACAGGTAGGAGGCATATGTTGCTTGACACAATGTTACAGTAAATGAGATATGGGTAAGATTAAATATATATGATTTGAAGCAAGCCTGATAATACCACTAATCTTTCATGATACCAACAGATTTCCATCTTTGCCTGAACAAATTGAGATATGATCTTTGCAGACTCTCTTTCATCAATTTAACTCAGAAACTAGTGGATGTGGTTTTGGGTCTGTTGTGTATCCCATCACACCATTTCATCTGTGCTGAGGAGGGTTCTCAAAGATTTTAAGCAGTACATGGCCCATCCATCGTCCCTTTGATGCAGAGTGCATTTCCTCGTTCAAATTGTCCTGTCCCCTTAGCAGAAAAAACCCCTAAAGCTATAATGTTTCCACCTCCATGTTTGAAATTGGGATGGTTTGTAGGGTCATAGGCAGCATTCCTCCTCCTCCAAACACAGTTAATTGGGTGTTCCACCACCCCTATTTTGGTCATCTGCCACAACTCCACCCAGTTCTCCTCTGGATCATTCAGATGTTCATTGGCAAACTTCAGACGGGCCTGTATATGTTGCTTTCTTGAGCAGAGGGTTGTCTGGGCGCTGCAGAGATTTCAGTCCTTCACTGATAATTGTGTTACCAATTGTTTTCTTGGTGACTATGGTCCCAGCTGCCTTGAGATAAATACTCGATCCTCGCGTGTAGTTCTGGGCTGATTCTCTGCATCCTCAGTGTGCAACTCCCGAGGTGAGATCTTGCATGGAGCCAGCGAGGGAGATTACAGTTCTTTTATGTTTTCTTCCATTTGCAGATAATTGCTTTCAACAGTTCTCTGTCTATGCCCAAGCCTGCTTATTGATGGTCTTGTAGCCCATTTGGCCGTGTGGGTCTAATCTTCACAGCCAAACCTCTTTGGTCTTAACCACTAAGTGTATTTGTAATCGGATTGATTGATTGCTTCTGATATATAATAAACCTCTACGTTTGAGAGGAATCAAATACTTATTTCCCTCATTAAAATACAAATCAATTTATAAATTGTTTACATGCATTTTTCTGGATTTTTTTGTTGTTATTCACAATCTCAGTATTCAAATAAAACCTACCATTAAAATTATAGACTGATAATTTCTTTGTCGTAATAACATACAAATTCAGCAGGGATCTTTTCTTCTTACACCCTATATCTTATAGGTAGGCCACCAGTACTTCTCGGTCAGGCAGCGCATTATCGACCGATACCTAGATACAGGTTTACATGTGTGCCCATAAATCAACATCATTACTGCAGCCCAAGCTAGCACTGCGGTGGAATGGATCTGTGCGTAATGCCTGCACTATATCTGTCCCTCTGCAGGCGCCACAATTATGAGGCCGGGAGTATGGGGGTATTGTCTCGAGCCTCTCCCTCTGTCACTTACAGGCAGAGACCAGTCACGTCTGCCTTCACGTTCTTCGTACCCGGGAATGTATGTGTGAAATCAAACGGCTGAAGATGGCCCCACCTCCCCTGGTGAGGATTCAGCCTCCTGCGCTGCGAATGTACTTCTGGAGTTACGGTGGTCTGTCAACGAGGGGAAAGGGTGGTCGCCCCTTCGAGCCCAGCTATACTCCACACCGTCAAAGCTGGGACAACAGCCAACAGCTCCGATCACCACGCCGTAGTTCCTCTACCCAAGCTGAGCTTCTGCTTAGAAAACGAAGGCACGGGCGAACTTAGGTGCGCGTCTGGCGGTGGGATAAAACCTACCTGGGGCGCATCACCTCCCTACGAGCGGTAGTGATGGATCGGGAGTGGGCCAGTAAGGAGGCTGAGGTGGACAGCCCCGTCTGAATGCCAAATCAGCCTCAACACAGACCAGCAGCCACATTACCTTCAACAGAGGCAATAGAATCTGCGACACTTGCCGGCTTGAATAAACCATTAGCATTTTGCAAAGCCAGCGCTGCACCTCCTTTACCGTGGTTAAGTCAATTGTACGGCTTCTGTCAGTCTCCTCCATCTCCACCTGTGGTGTGTCCTTATCCGAGGAAGGAGGTTGACTGCTGAAAAAACCTCACACTTCTCTGCACTTGGCATAAATATAATTTTCCAACAGTTATGGACCAGTATTTTGCGAACCAGGACACATGCTCGTGGCATAGCCAGGACTCGTTCCTAAAAAGGATTAAGCGGATGTTTCATCGACATTAAAGCATTACTAATATTCATACGAGATACGTGCTAATATTTTATTTTCCCTCATCCTTCCCGAATACACACTGGAAGTTGTAGGCACTCCTGAGATCTAATTTGGTGAAAAAATATTTTTTGCCATTGACTCAATCACTGAAGGAATGAAGATAACTAAATCTACCATCCCTTCTTCAGTGGTTTGATAATCAATGCACAGCGTCAGCAGGCATCTTCTTCTTCCACAAAGAAGAGCTCGAGAGGCAGGTGAAGAGGAGGACATATATCCCTGGTGCAAACTTGGTGATTATGCCTCACATCTGTTTCAGCCTGAGAGCAGGCATACATATGACTCCTGGGAGGTACAGTTGCCGAGAAGGTTTGTGGTACAATCCCCCTCCCGATGAGGTGTGGTAATTTAGTCATGCGTCTTGCGAGCGCGAGTGCCGGATCATAGTGATATCCACGTAGAGAGTACCGTCTGACTTTCCGTGGTCCATCCCCCGCCATACCCTGCCATAGGAGCCTCTGCGCCTGATATTTGTGAAAACTCTTACAGGATACCCCAGACTTCCCAAGGGTAAGCAGGAGACTCAATAATCATCAAGTTGATCTGCTCAACATGTGTCTCCTATCATCATGATACTGTACATAACTTCCTTAACCCTAATGGTTACTACTCTAGTCCTCCAATGAGAGTGGAGATAGTTAGGGAAACCAATAAATGCCTTGGCCAGTGTGCAAACCCCCTGTCCATAGAATTCCCAGCTGCGCCTGAATACTAACCCACTGGAACTTCTGCAGAAACGGTGATCTGGAAAGGAAATGTAATGTACAGTATGCCACAAATGCTCTGCCACGTTTGAGTGTTTGTTACCTGGGGTATTGTTCCCTCATAAAAGCGTTACTGCATGTGAGTGGTGTCATTCGGCGCCACCAGTGGCACTGTCTGTCCTCTGCGCTCTCTCAAACCAGCGGCTCCCCCAGCTCCATCTGCTCAGGTCCCCAATTTCGGGTGTTGGAGCTGAGCATTACCAGGGCGTCCTCTGGCTGCAGCAGATTGTCAGCGACGTTAGCCATGTCCTGATTTGGGAGAATGATAGCATGGCATCCCGGCGGGCTACGCGCCGTCGGGCGTCCACTCCCTTGCGATGTGCAAATGGTCTATCCAGGAGCCCTTTCGTTCCACCGGACCCAGCTGCAGCGGAACTCCAGCGCTGTGTAGTCCTGGCGATGTTGTCAGATGAACCAGTCGTGTGCGTCTCAGTAATCCTCAGTAGGTTGATCAAAAATGGGCGAGAAAGAGGCAAGCAAACTCCCGTAGTTCTCCCCCTCATTTCCTCGTTCCCTTTTGCATTGGCCCACTCCAGGGCTCTCCCCCAAAGGCGAGCAACATATTCCTTCTCAGCTCCAGGGCCTCAGGTCTGATTATGGAAAATACAACTCCAGTTAGAGTAAACTCACCCACACTGCAGTCCCGTCAATCACCGGTGGCGATATCTAATCCCCTGAATTGGCCAACAGGTGGCTGGATCGGGTGGGCCAAACTGGTCTCGATTGATCGGATCCTCTCCTCTCCAGTTGTTCCCACCTGTAAGGGCATCATCCCACCTTTACAAGCTGGCCCGTGGAATGCTCGGACCTGTCACACATCTCCAGGCATGCGGTCTTCTCCTGCTGACTCTATCAGATCAGGTGAGTGATTTTTGTGGCAGTTGTGAAAGGGAGTCAGCGTGAGTAAAATACCGAAGTCAGAGTTTAATCAAGTTTGACTGTAAATCAACGCCCCAAACATCAAACAAACCTGTTGAGAAAAGCATCCACCTTGGCAACCAACACAGTGAAATGTAAACCAACTTGAGCTACATAACACCACCAATCACTCACAAAAGACCCTACTGCAACAACCTTATGCAGCACCTAGTTGGGAATGAGCACCAGGTGCGCATGTGATTGACAAGATTATGACAAGTGGAGCTGATAGAATGATGGCAGTAGCTATACTCCGGTGGCGATAACGCCGAAGCCTGCCGACAGAAGCAGCCTTGTGAAACCAGCTGACAGGATGTGACTTGTTCCATTTCATTCCTGATGATTCAGCTCTTTTTAATATATTATTTTTTAAAAAATTTTTAATATTGCTATTTTTTACTAGTGAATAAACTAAAGTTGGATTTTTAGCATTTATAAATAATTTGTTTATCTAAACCTTGAAAAATTATTATCGTGGTTTAAACCATTAATTAGTGAATCAAGAATTATTGTGTAATAATCATATTATCAGCAAAGAGAATGGAATATGGTAAGAGACAAAGCAGGCAAGGTCATTATATAATTTGAATACTCAAAGCGTTCAAATTCTGCATAGAACCCTAGCGCTTTGCAGCGTTGCATAAACAAGTTGTTGTCTATCATAAACATAACTATATAACTAATTATATGTATAATCATGAAAACATGTGTTTTTGAATTTAGAATTAATATTTAATGATCTACCGTATTAATGCAGTTTGGATAAATCTAAAAAAATAATTCTCTTATACACAAATTTTCACAGGTTTTGAAAAACCATACGATGACTACAGATATTTAGGCAATACTATATAAATGATATTGAATCCCCAGATCTATAGAGGGGATAACTTTGGCAATTTTCTCATCTTTAGGAACAATACCAGTTTGCATACATTGGTGAAAATCCGTAATCTCAGAAATCGAGGAAGGCACTGATTCCCCTGCCAAAGAGGCACATCAATCTCATCATACCTGCTGCTGATATCTTTAAGTTTACCAATTACCTCCATGCCTACTTATCAGGATTCAAACTAAGCAGAGAGGAAATGTCCCTTAATGCAGCCAAAATTTCCATCAACTTTATTTCACTGACAGGAAGGAACCCACATTTATAGGTCTTATTTCCAACAATATTAGATGAAATGGTTGTTGATACTTTTTCTTATTCAATAGTGGATTAATAATTTTCTATGTACCATATTCTTTAAGTTTCTTGACATTTATTAGTAAATATATTTTCTGATATCCTTGTGAGTGTTGTATTTGTGTTCATCACTGATTGTATATATAGCATCCATGATTCCTTATCATCGGATGACAGTCTATTTTTGTTTATCGGAAATTACTAGGTGATTTGGTGGTTCTATTTCCGTTGCTATTTGGAATGCTACTCGTTGAATATTCAGCTTCAATTAAAACATTTTTTAAAAAAATTTACATAGCAAGTAGTAATTTTTCTTATCTTTTTATATTTATAGATTTCACAGGAGAGGGTTGTAAACTTTGTTTTTTACAGTTTATTTCCAAACCTGCATCTCTTATGTATTTAACTAAATTTTGGTGAAATCTCAGAATTGAAAGATGTGAAAAGTCTGATAATTAACTCCACCTTACCTGATTATCTATTAATACTCATAATCAACATCTTAAAGCACTCACAATTACTTTTGTTAAATATTCTACTATCCAACTTTTCAGCTGCCAAAATTATGAAAATTGGAAAGTAGTCGAAAATGTCATATATGTACCTATTACATTATTCAATATATAAACCATATTATCAATAAGGGTGGCAGATGAGCTAATTCCCTCTTGTGGAAGCTTAAAGATGATAACAGATTGCGGACTGTAAAGTATTCAACAAATCAGATGTCAATGCAGTTTTAAAATACCCATGTTATAATCACCCAATAGTAAACACATTTTCTCTTCATTATTAATCAAATCCAAAGGTTGATGCAAGGATATCAATAAAACTACCAATGTCAAGATCAGTGTGTATATTCATCCAATTGCACTTTTTACCGCAAAAACTGAACAGGAGGAAATTTCTGTGAAACGAGATTCAGCATCAAGCGTTATCAGTCTGAATTGCGGTTCCTCTCTCACCCAATAAAAATGTTTATATAATAAATTATCACTCTAATCCCGCTCTTGATTATTGATGAACAGCATTATAAGGAGATGTATCATAAAAGCATATTTTGCTCTCACTTCCCCAGAATATCAACCTGTTTCTGAAAGGGCAACAATGGAACAGTCTCATGACAGAAGACAGATAATGAACAAGGTGGTCTTGATTGCACGGAAAACTGCGAGCGTTCAAATCGAAGGTAGAAAATAAGCTTGTCTTGGAATTAATAAACTTCTCTATTGTGTTAATTGCTTAACATTATAGTAATCACAAGTGATAGATTTATTTCTAGTAAACTTCAGGAAAATTGAATCTAATCAACATAATCATTATGTTTATCAATTGCTTCATAATATCTAATGGGTTAAAGACCAGATATTCTATATTCATTAAACCTTTTCCGAGCATCAGGTTCACATTAGACTGGACAAAGAGCCCCCACCAAACCATCATTCCAGGAGAGCATATGGGGGAAGGTGGAGAAAGAAGGGGAGGGGGAGGGAGAGAGGGGCAGGAGCAGTGGGGAGGGTGAAAAATGGCAGATGTGCCCTTAGGGAACCAACCAGTGCGGCGTGAGAGGATTGCCAACAGAGAGGAAGCAAAACACAGCAAGCGTACACTTGTTTCTTTCTGCTCCCCAGTGGAGGCCAACCAACATTTCATTTACTTTCTTAGTTTTAGAAAGGATGCTACCTGACCACAGGTGTGAATCAAGTCTGTTTAATTGGATGTGTGTGTGTGTCACACGCAGCATTTTAACACATGTGTTTGTACATGTGTGTGTGTGTGTGTGCATGCGTGCATGTTGAATTTCTGTGTAAACCTATTAATATTATATCAACATTCTAATCATGTTTCAACACTATTATGACACAAAAAATAATATTTTCTATCACCCAACACCCTGAATCCGCTTCTGCTCCATCTCTCATTTGTGTGTCATCTTTAGGAAATTCACTCTTTTAGATTATGCCAGCGTCTGTGTGTTCATTCTTTCTCATTCCAATCTCTTCTCTCATTAACATAGCTGTTGGAAAACAGAGCTCTGAACAGTTGAGTAGTTATCTGTGTATGTTTTGGGGCCAGTGTGACTGATGGAGGCGGGTGGGGTACAATAAACAGTTACCCAGACTCCACTCAACTGGCTCACAGGCAGGGAGTACCCCCCAACCTGCCTCGTCTGGAAACCAAGTCTTCTTTGTTCTTGGTCTTACCTTTAGTCTATAGAGTGATTGGGCCTCAAGCTCTTCTCTGTCCAGCACCCCAATGGTGTCTTCCTAATGTCAGAACGTCTCCCCAAAATGTCTGAAAAACCTACCTCTTTAAAGACTATCTTACTATAAATCCACTGGACATACTTTCTTTTACTTTGTTCAGAATGTCGCTACAATTGTGATATTTTCTTGTCTCACTAAGTTATTTTAAAGATCCACTAAGCCATTGTAAATCCCTCTGAATATTTTCTAAAAGAGATTACTAAAATATAAACCCAAAATGTAACTGCATAGGCCACTCATGACAATGGCGCTGAGTTAATATATCATTTAATTTAAATTAATTAACAACATCACTGAAGCCTAAATGAAACAAGCTGGAGAAGAAAGGTATTGAACTAGATCAAACTTTTGTTTGACATAAAATCCCATAACAACCCAATAAGAAAAATATGAAAGGCCATAAACAATAAACA
This sequence comes from Coregonus clupeaformis, assembly GCF_020615455.1. Taxonomy (NCBI): domain Eukaryota; kingdom Metazoa; phylum Chordata; class Actinopteri; order Salmoniformes; family Salmonidae; genus Coregonus; species Coregonus clupeaformis. The sequence goes on along the minus strand of NW_025538232.1, from coordinate 8,102 downwards.
AGGTCCAAAACGATCATGGATTGTCCATAGCTTCACTGGAGATACAAGCATTGACAAACTAAATGCAAGTGTGAATGTGTTGAGGCTGATTATCTTAGTACTAATTCATTCTATCATTTTAACCATACTAACTGCTATAGAGCATTTTTAGCGCTAACACATTTATTGTTTTCCTCTGAGGACTCACTAACATCTCACTGATAAATGTAGGAGCACAAAGATGCCTTTGAGAGCTCATGTTAACGTCTTGTCTCTCTATTCATTTCATTTGTTTATCCACCTGTGTTCCTTGTGTTTGACAATATGAAAAACAAGCTAATGAAGATGTGTAACAGACAAGCTGAGTAGAGTTAATGCCAGCTGTTTCCTCAGCATTCTTTTTGCTTGCTGTTTGAGTATTGCTGAAGGTGGTTTGATGTCAGGCTGGGACACAGTGAAGCCTCCTATATTGAAATCTTCCAACTCATTAAAACACCTCTTAAATTCTCCGTCTGGCCCATCCCACAGGGCCTCTCGGAGTCTGGAAGTCAACATGAATCAACTGCTTGAAAGGTGATGGCCTCAAAATAACCCTTAAAATTGCTTAGGTTTTACACACTTTCCAGACCTCTACTGACATTTAGCTCGCCAATGCCTGGTCATTTGAGCCTCCATTCAGTGTTATTATCTTGCCACAGATCCCTCTCAAAGGCTCAGTCATTTGCTCATTTAACATCGACGCTGATCTGAAGAAGAGAGGCATGTGGGCATCAAAACAAATGTCTATGTGAGATCACGACTGCTGTATCATAACTACCATTGTGGAGCGCTTTGAAATTATGTCTGCTTGGCAATCAAATTATCACATGGATGTGTGGTGCGTGAAAACCATGGCTCAGAGAGATGTGGAGTGTATTTTATAATAATTTATGTTTCTCTCTCTTAGAGAATTGTATTTTGATAATTACTTGAACCTGTGTTCTTGCAGTGTTCTAAAAACCCTGGAAGACCCATGCGGACACATGAGCAACATCAGAGCCATTATCAGCTAACTTATGACTATACTCTGTTTTACAGTGCTTCAAATACAGGCTCTCCCTCTGCCACTTGTCATATTGCGTTATATTCCCACTGGATTAAACGGATGTAACTTCTACAATCTACCACAGAGTCTACCATCATAATCCTATTTTGATTGATTATGAGGCAATGTATTACAATCTGATCAATTGCATTCTATTGTATTATTAAACTATATACTGTTACTTCCATAGAGATCAAATAATAATTCTTTTCTTATTTCTCACTCAACAGAACGATAAATACTGCTAAAAGGCAAATCAGAGGTCAGCACATGCTGTTTTTAATAGAACCATTACAATCAAAGTCAAGACTTCCAGCAGAAAAATTGCAGTACATATTCTCCACCAGCCGAAACACTACCTGTCTCTGTATATGAAACTGGCATGAACAACTACTCTCTAATTATTTCCTGTTTGCAACCAGGCTAGTTGACTTAGTGGCTAGTACACTATCAACATTGGTCATTGTAATTTCTCTGCGTTCTTCATCTAATGCAATGCGAATTGACTGTGGTCAATTGACACAGAGAGGCATGGGTCACTGGGTAGGCTGTGCTGTGCTGCTCCACTGGTCAGTGTATGTGCATGTGTGTGTGTGTGTGTGTGTGTGTGTGTGTGTGTGTGTGTGTGTATGTGTGTGTGTGTGTGTATGTGTGTGTGTGTGTGTGTAATGTGTAATGTGTGTATGTATATAAATGTGTGTGTGTGTGCTCTGTTATGTATATAGTGTTTGGTAGAGAGAGAGAAAAATTGTCATTAAAGTCTCCGAAGTGGGATAAAAATACCCCATTTTTTGACAAGTATTCCAGCAGATCATTCTCGCATCACTGGCTCAAGTCTACTTATATGTACTTTTGCACTTAAGGAAAAACCATTTTGTTTGAATGCTAATTCATTCTCAATTCCACTGTGACCAACGACCATTACATGGTTTAAAGCTCTGCCCCATGCAATGACAGATGCACAAAGCTAAACCATATTAGGATGTCAAAGGTTTCAAGTGTGGCCAGCTGTATTGTAAATTGCAGAGGGCATACCTTCCGCTTTACGGTAAGGTTTGTTTCAGTTTTTTTGTTATAGTCCCTTTGATTAATGACTATCTGGAGCTTTGCTGCTCTCTAAATCATATCTATTTTGGACTATAAAGGCTGATAAAATCATTAAATAAAACCAACTTAAACCAGTCTCCCAAGCGTCATCTGCCAGCCGCCCACCAGAATATTTGAGTGCTGTGTGTCACGCGGAGAAGACAGAAGCCTTCAATTAAAGCATCATATCTCCAGAGAGCCTCCACCAGGTAATAACTTTCCTCTGTGCCTCCGACTTTAGCCATTATCATTCATCTGCATTGGACTGTGCTATCAGAAGATAAGACAATAAACACCTTTCTCTGGGGCTCCCTGCAAGTGTCCGACATCAGCTAGCCATGACTGGGCCACTGTTATGCACTTCCCCCCCCGGCCCCTTGATCATAATGCAATCCCATACAATTTGTGACATCCAGCGTCTGTGGTGTTCTGCACAGTAATCTACGTGTTCTGGGCCTCGTGTCATAGAAGCTAACACCCCCAAATCTTGCATCCCTTCCACGGACACGCCCCTCCCATTAAACTGTGCTGTAAAAGATCTCTCTTCCACTCTCCTATCTATTGCAATTCTCCCCTCTAGACATTACAATAATGTGTGAAACACAGTTATCGTCATGCTGTTGTCTTCCTCTATAGGTGAAGATCTACTCAATCAATTTCTATTTGTGATTTAAACTATAATCATGCTTGCATGCCTGCTACCTGAGAAGATTCCTTATACGTACCAGCTAATACCTAACAGCAACCTTGCGGCGTTCATTTAAACTTACATTTATTTTATCTGCAGCTACTTCTGGTACGGTGTTGATTATTTCACATGAAAAACCAGAAAATATATAACATTTCATCTCTTTCTCTCAGATCCACAAAATGCCATAAACCATCTTTTGCACTCAAACGCTCAAAGCTTTAAAATGTGTCCATCCAAAAAAGAGACACAGCGATGGCTTTTTAGTCATGCCGTTGTCGGATCTGGATGTAGAGATATAGTAGAACTTGAGGAAATGGAGGCGATGACCCAGGAACGACTCTGACATCACATAAATTCACTTTTCTTCAATAAAAGGGAAATATAATATTCTTTGAAAGTTGGGGTTTCTGGTGCTTTCTGAAGATGGGCAGGAGCTCTGCTGTCTCACCAAGGGAAGCTGGTTTTACCAGTGGGGTGCCAGGGACAGAGAAAATCTCATATTTGTTCTAATATTTCTTTGCTCATCTTTGTCAGAGTGCCAATAATTTTGGAGAGTACTGTATCTCATTTTGTCATTCTAAGCTACAGATACTCATTAATATATTTCTATACTGTCTATCTAATTTTTAAATATTATATTTTAGGGGTTTCACGGTCTCAGATGATACTAGATATGTTACAACATTGCTTAAGGGTCTACAAACATCCTCACTGGCGTTCTCATTTCTTGTGTTATCATCCCCAACACCTGCCTCATTTTATGTATTGCTGTCATCGTGGAGTTCTTTCCCTAACCTGAGCCTTTCACTAACCCTGGATATGAAACGAGCTAAGTACTTTCAGGTGTATGAGTATTGCCCCCTTTTCTTGTTATTGTGTCATAGTGAGGACTTGTTGGAGTGGTGTGTAACGGACTCCTGGCTGAGAGAGGAGGAGGGAGGGAGGGGGGAGGAAGAGGAGGGAGGGGAGAAAGGTTCTTTCAAAGCCAACCCAGCACCGTTTAACGGTAGTGTTTTATTTACAAGTTTCAAGAGTATCTAATATCCCCAGCTTGATTAGTTGTTGGGGGTGCAGTGGTTATCATCTCATCTTTGAATGAAGTTCAGTACTCATCTAATAAACTCACAGTCACCCCCTTCTCGCGGCCTCTCACGACTCCAATCACTCCTGCGCCGCATACTGTTCATGGCTACATCCAATGAATATTTAGGCCAACTAAAGAAGAGGCTGATGATCAGACCAGGTGTGCAGATTGCTTGGATGCAGAATGAAATCAGAGCTCCCCGGAGGCGTTCCAGAACCCTGAAGCTTGGAGATCTTTTGGGCAGAAAAACTAGTCCACAGACAGGACCCACTCAACTGCGGATCGTTACATTCCCCGGCCAGGCGCCACCGAGGACTCCCGGAGCGCCAGGATGGAGCGTAGGGTCACAGGATGAGGTCAGCATCTAGGATCGAGCTCCTCTCTTCAGACCATACCCCTCCCAGTCCACAATACAAACTTCCAAATCCTTGATCCATTGTCACCTCTCCGAGGGAGGAGGAGGGGGGGGGCGGAAGGCACGAGACTGAAACGCTTGAGGCAGAGACATATGAGAAAGGTAGATACTCTGTCCTGAGTTTTCACTGCCACCATTATCACCTTCTCCTCCACCAGCACCAATAGTCATCCTAGACTCAGTCCGTAGGAAATCGTGTGCCAACCAGACCCTATCTCCGATGGTGTAAGTGGGAGCGGGGATCCGGTATTCCCTATATGTCCACTCCTCCCTTTCGGCCCATGCCAGGTCGCATCCTGCTAACAAGAAGCCACTGAGAGCTCCTTCTCTCGCGAAGGGCGGTTAGTATTCTACAGACTGCGGAAGGAAACCATCAGTGGCAGATGTGGGAAGTATTGTGAACGCCATACTCAACCCAGGCAACTGTGACCCAGGGGGTGAGGGTTGAAAGCGCACTGTGTGGATTCCATCTTCTGGTTGCTCTTCCCTACCATTGATTTACCCATTAACCTACAATCCAATGCCCACAATTGACAGAGTGCTGAGGGACCCACGGTCGGAAAGCCCGATATCACTGAGCACTACCTAAAACCTCCTAACCGACCTCCCTCTCCGAGGCAGCAGGGAGCTTGGCACAAAGTGGCCGAACTTGCTGAATCTGTCCATCAATATCAACCGTGATCCCCTCAAGCGGGCACCCCAGCTGCAAAGTCAGCCTAGATAATATATGGAATGAAAGATACATAATCTTGTTCTACTTTCCCCACTGACAGGCAGCAACTAACCGAGTATCTCGCCCTGCTTAGCCTGTCCGCCCCCGTCTCCCCACCATGGTGACCATTTGAGTGACCGTGCCAGGCCGGGCTCCTCAGAAGCACAAACACGACCCGGTTTACGGTCTCGAAGATCCCCATCACCTCTCCTCAATCTTCCACACCTAACACTCCCCCGATTCCTAGAATTATCTTCTTCGACCCCTCTCCTCATCTAACATCCAACAACTCCACTTACTTCTTTCTTAGATCCAGTCGGGCATCGGAAAAATTAGAATTCACTTAGGGGAGTTGGTCTTCATCGCTTAGGATTCTTGCTGTTATCATCCAGCAACTGCTCCGCCCTCCCTCTCACTCTCTGCCAGATTCCCTTGCTCTTACCCATCATCGTAACTCCCTCTCTTGAGCGAAAAGGCGCAGTAGTGGTGCAAGATGGTTTTGTCATAAGCATCGCTCTCGGATCGCCCAACTCCCCTCAGTCTTCCGGCGAACTTTCGTTGAGAAGGCTCGGTGGTTGTTCGCCTACTTCAAATCCACTTTCCATCCGCCTCCGATTCCACTTAATCTCCTGATACTGAATCAGCTTTCCGCGCTGTAATCCCGGATAATCTGTGTTCCACCAAATCTCTGAGCTGCAATCTCTCGGGCTGTTCCATTCCAACCTCTACCTTCTCCTTCATATCTTGTATCCAAAGATTGATGTGTTTCTCACAATTTACCAGAACCAAGGCTGTTATTCCGAGAAAGATCAAATGTCATCCGGGTAAACATTTCATCCTTATCTCTGTTCACCATACTCTGATGATTCATCAACGGCATCACACTATACCTTTTCACCCTGTCTCCCTCTCTACCCATTATGCCTTTCATTGTGACTAACTTCCCTAATCGAGCCAACTCTGGCAGAGATCGCTTGTTCTTCGCAGTATGTCATTCACCCCGATAATTCTTCATCAGAGCCATCCTTCTCCCCCACCCCACAAAATCATCCCCCAGGGGTGACCAGTGTATGACGAGCAGGCCAGCAGCTCCTCCTCATGATCATTCTCCAAGCCTCACGTTTCAGGGCGCAATCTCTTCAGCTCCACGTTTTCTTTTTGGGGAGGGTCACTTCTTTACTACACTTCCCCCAAACATGATATGTCTCACCGAACCGGACAAATCTGGGGTTTACCTCCAATCACCTGACTGGACGAGATGGGGACAGAGCAGTCTTGAATCGTTACGCACTGACAATCAAAAGCTCAACTCATTACCCTGCCCGTCACCCAATCAAACGTGGATTGTGTTCCTTCCACTAGGGGTATCCAAGACCAGAAACATGGGAAGGCGTCAGAATGAAAATGAAATCATCTCAATGATTCCCACAACATCTTAATTTCCAGTCACCTCATCATAATCGTACCACCAACTACTGCGTTCGTCTCAATTCTTGCCCCAGCTGTTCCACCAAAGCATCAAAGAAAGCTTCCACCTAATTATGCTTAATCTCATCTGATTTACAAATTGGGGTCTGACAAATGTACTGAGAGGGTTGAAACTGTTGTTATTGTCCTCCCTGCTTACGGGCAGTTAAAGCGACCCGGGAGCAAGTGGAATTTCGAGCTACCACAGTAGAGCAGCAGTTGGTCTTACGTCTATGTTACGCTCTCCTACTATACATTTTACTTGCATGGGTTCAGGTCGGAGAAGGGACCTCTCCACTAATCCTTTGTGGTGGAGAATGATCGAAGCGTGTTCTGGTCCACCACGACCCGACTGGAACTGAGAAGCTAAATCGATTGGGCGAACCCCATTGCTTCTCTCCTTCGCCTCCTCGGACTCGTTTCTCCACCCAGAATAGACAAGGCTACCAAGCGCACTGTCCCAGGTCACTGGAAGCTCGGATAGGAGATCAACTCATCTGATCTCCGGCAGACCCTGGTAAAGGCGCTTGCAGAACTCCTCATTCCACCCACTCTCCACAGCCAACGTCTTGAGCCTGATCACGAAGTCGCCCTCACGGGGTTGCCCGGCAAAAACAGGCGCCTAGCTGCGTCCCACTCCCTCGGACGGAATGGTTGAAGAGCTTCCTCATCACCACGTAACCCCTGGTATGAAGCCATGCAGGGTCTTGTGATTAAGCGGCACCCCTCAGCGCTCACCACGCAGCAACTCAATCACAAACTCTGTCCCTAGCCTTGTCTGTGGCATAAGAGTAGGGCTGTAGATCAAACACTAACCCACACTGCATAGCTCTTTACTCCCCTCATATGTTGCTCCGGCGACCAACTGGGCTCACGGAGGACACAGCTCCAGGCAACCAGGCGAAGATAAATTGAAGCAGTAGTGGATCCTCCCGAGCTCGATAGTTCTGACCTCCTCAAGTGATTCACTACAACTTATCTCCTGTAGTCTGCATGCCGTGTTTTGTCCCAACATCTTCTCCCTGATGGGAAATGGCATGCCGAACAGAGTCCAAGATCCGCTGGGTTTCATTACTGGCCGGATCGTTCTTCCGCAGTTACAAAGCCAGAACCCAGAAGCAGACCGACAGGTAAGTTGGAAAGCGGGTGAGTGTTTATTTATAATTCATGTGATGATCTTGGTAATCCAGGAACAGAGGCGGGCGGGCGTTGATTAGTTGTTGGGGTTGCAGTGGTTGATCAATCCGTGCGGCAGCATCGTCTGGTGAAGAGTTGGATGAAGGTTCGACGGTACTGGGTGAACAAAACGTAAGTAAACAACAAATCAACAAGGTGCAAAAACAACAAAACTAACCTAAACTCTCTTGACTGATACTCTAGTGAAACCTACTGTTCATGGCTAGCGATCCGGCAGGGTGGATGTTAGGCCCCGAGGTATATCATGGTGTGCCAGATTTAGCACGATGCTAGGATGCAGGTACGGAAATCAAGAGCTCCCGGGCGTTCCAGAACCCTCGAAACTGGACACCACGAGCAGAAAAACTAGTCCACAGACAGACCCACTCAGACTGCAGGATCGTTACA
>NW_025538231.1:7500-21664 GCF_020615455.1 Coregonus clupeaformis | reverse complement strand
TACCCAGCTTCAAACAGTTGTGATGTCACGAGAGGCTGTGTCCTGGAGGGACGTTACATCCCCCCTGAGGTGGCTGCTAACCCAGACAGCTATGGCTCCATCTGCTGGTATGGTCGGGAACTCCACCCCTCTATGGCCAATCTTTCCACGCAGCTGAAACAAATGAGGAGCTGATGAGCTGAAGGTTTTGGGAAGGGAAGAGACACAGTCTCCAAGCTGGGCTCTCTGGAGGACAAGAGTGCTGCACGTCCACTTCCATGAGGAATATAAGGATTTGGAGATACTTACCTTTGGGAAATACTCACCTTTGGATATATGCACCTGTGGAAATACGTGTGGGGATTTTGGAAGGACGTTTTGCTGGGTTGGCCACCAGCTGCAACGGGGAATACAGTAAGACTGGGGGAAAAGTTATTTGAGCGAGGAGAGTTATGATTTTGGATGTGGAAGAGACATCCCTGAACTGTTAACCCTAAAGAGCCCCCAGAGAACAGAGTTGTGTTATATTTTCGTTAATTTCCCAAGACCTATAATAAAATCCTTGTTTTGTTTGAACCTTGTCTCCTTGCACTACTTGAGCAACCCCGCTGAAAGCTGTGTAGCCTCTCGTGACGTCACAGATGGTGGAGAATACGGGCACGCTCAAGCGTTAATAGTGCATGTCAGAGGAGGATACCGAAGGTTTGATCACCCAGTTTTCCAAGTTGGCGTGAGGCTCCCCCGCCCGACTGAAATGGAGGACATATTGAAAGGCCCTTGTTGCTGGCCAGCAAGCCCAGATGCAAGCAAACGTGGCTCTCTTGGAGGAGCAAAAGAAAGCCAACCTTCTGAAGGCAGAGGAATTGCAGTTGCAGAGACAGAGGGTGGTCCAAATACCCGCCCAATAAAGGCAAGTGACTTTATATCTAAGATGGGAGCTACCGATGACATTGAGGCATACCTGCATGCATTTGAGGCCACGGCCACTAGGGAAGCCTGGCCCAAGCAACAGTGGGTTGGTCTGTTAGCCCCCTTTCTAACCGGGAATCGCTGAATGCTGTCCGGGACCTGGGCCCTGACCAGGTTACTGACTATGATGCCCTGAAGTCTGAGATCCTCAGCAGATATGGACTCACAAAGTTTGGTATGGCCCAGCGCTTTCACAGCTGGACCTTCCAACCAGACCAACCTCCTCGGGCGCAGATGCATGAACTTGTCCGAATCGCAAGGAAATGGCTGGATCCGCAGAGGAATACAGCAGCGGCGGTGGTGGAGGCCGTTGTGGTGGATCGTTACCTACGCGCCCTGCCTTATGAGGCAAAACGGTTCATCAGTCAACAGGCCTTGACCACGGCTGATCTGACCGTGGAAGCTGTGGAAAAGTACCAGGCCACAGCGGAGATGCTGAATGCTTCCCCGAAAAGACCCCAGGAGTGCGGCCCCACCACAAATGGGAAGAACCCCGTCCAAAGGACCCCAAGGTCTCGAACCCAGCCACGTCAGGACTTATCCCGGCTCCAGGGGGAGCCAGAAACCAGGCGGGTCCAAGAAGAGTACACCAGGAGGGGGAAACTCGACAGTGTTACCGGTGTGGGGAGATGGGACATATCTCCTGGCAGTGTGGGAAACCAGCCGATGAACCTATGCCCACTGCGGAGTCCTCCAGCTCAGCACCCACACACCGTTTTGCCTCGCTCTTGGGAGTCAGTAGATGGCGTGCCCAGATCGACCCCCCCACCTGCCCGGTAACTGTGAATCACCATGATGTGGAGGCCTTACTGGATTCTGGTAGCCGGGCCACCCTAGTCGTGGTTTGGTGGGCCCAACGTGTCTGACCCCGGGGAAAGTCCTCCCAGTTTCCTGTGTCCATGGGGACACCAGAGAATACCCCATTACTGAACTCTACAATGACCAGCACACGGGAACCATACACACGACAGCGGGGGTGGTTGATTCCCTCCCCGTCCCTGTCCTAATTGGACGAGACTGCCCAGCCTTTTACCCACTCTGGAGAGAGTCTCAGGAGAGGATAACCCGAGTACCTCGGAAACGGAGAGGCAAGACTCATCCTGGGAAGGCTCCGGTGCAATCCTCCGAGTTACTCACTCCCGCCCCGGGCTCTGATAGGGATGGCAGGTGCCCAGACCGACACAGAGACGGAGCTACAGAATCTGGACAAAGAACTGTCTGGTCTGAAGGGGACCGCTGAGAGGTATCGTTTGTTAAAGCAACAGTTAGACATGAAGACAGAAGAGTTAGATATCCTCCAGGCTAAACTCCCAACAGAGCTCCTTCCCTAAGCAACAGGAGGAGCTGGAGAGGCTGCGCAGGACCATCGAGGAGTGTGAGGAGACCCTGCGCAGTAGTAAGGAGGTCCAGAAGAAGGCAGAGGAGAAGTACAAGGTGTTGGAGAACAAGATGAAGAATGCGGAGTCAGAGAGAGAGAAGGAACTGAAAGCTGCTCAACAGAAGCTAAACTCTGCTAAAACCAAGGCTGATGCGTTCAGTAAGAAACTCAAGGAGAGACAACAGGAGGCTGAGTCCCTGGTCCTAGAGTTGGAGGAGTTGAAGAGAGAGCAGTCTGGCAAGCACCACGGCAATGCGGACGCCCTCTCCCGGCGTGATGCCTTCTTCGCTGCCTTTACCCCGACGAGGACGCCGGTCCCGAGAGGGGGATGTGTGATGTCACGAGAGGCTGTGTCCTGGAGGGACGTTACATCCCCCCTGAGGTGGCTGCTAACCCAGACAGCTATGGCTCCATCTGCTGGTATGGTCGGGAACTCCACCCCCTCTATGGCCAATCTTTCCACGCAGCTGAAACAAATGAGGAGCTGATGAGCTGAAGGTTTTGGGAAGGGAAGAGACACAGTCTCCAAGCTGGGCTCTCTGGAGGACAAGAGTGCTGCACGTCCACTTCCATGAGGAATATAAGGATTTGGAGATACTTACCTTTGGGAAATACTCACCTTTGGATATATGCACCTGTGGAAATACGTGTGGGGATTTTGGAAGGACGTTTTGCTGGTTGGCCACCAGCTGCAACGGGGAATACAGTAAGACTGGGGAAAAGTTATTTGAGCGAGGAGAGTTATGATTTTGGATGTGGAAGAGACATCCCTGAACTGTTAACCTTAAAGAGCCCCCAGAGAACAGAGTTGTGTTATATTTTCGTTAATTTCCCAAGACCTATAATAAAATCCTTGTTTTGTTTGAACCTTGTCTCCTTGCACTACTTGAGCAACCCGCTGAAAGCTGTGTAGCCTCTCGTGACGTCACACAGTAAATGAATGCCCATTGCCCAGCTTCAAACAGTAAATTAATGCCCCTTACCCAGCTTCAAACAGTAAATGAATGCCTTACCCAGCCCCAAACAGTAAATGAATGCCCCTTACCCAGCTTCAAACAGTAAATGAATGCCCCTTACCCAGCTTCAAACAGTAAATGAATGCCCCTTACCCAGCTTCAAACAGTAAATGAATGCCCCTTACCCAGCTTCGAACAGTAAATGAATACCCCTAACCCAGCTTCAAACAATAAATGAATGCCCCTTACCCAGCTTCAAACAGTAAATGAATGCCCCTTACCCAGCCCCAAACAGTAATTAATGCCCCTTACCCAGCCCCAAACAGTAAATGAATGCCCCTTACCTAGCTTCAAACAGTAAATGAATGCCCCTTTTCCAGCCCCAAACAGTAAATGAATGCCCATTACCAGCTTCAAACAGTAAATTAATGCCTCTTACCCAGCTTCCAACAGTAAATGAATGCCCCTTACCCAGCCCCAAACAGTAAATGAATGCCCCTTACCAGCTTCAAACAGTAAATGAATGCCCCTTACCCAGCTTCAAACAGTAAATGAATGCCCCTTACCCAGCTTCAAACAGTAAATGAATGCCCCTTACCCAGCTTCAAACAGTAAATGAATGCCCCTTGCCCAGCTTCAAACAGTAGATGATTGCCCCTTACCTAGCTTCAAACAGTAAATGAATGCCCCCTTTCCCAGCCCCAAACAGTAAAAAGAATGCCCCTTACCAGCTTCAAACAGTAAATGAATGCCCCTTACCAGCTTCAAACAGTAAATGAATGCCTCTTACCCAGCTTCCAACAGTAAATTAATGCCCCTTACCCAGCCCCAAACAGTAAATGAATGCCCCTTACCAGCTTCAAACAGTAAATGAATGCCCATTACCCAGCTTCAAACAGTAAATGAATGCCCTTACCCAGCTTCAAACAGTAAATTAATGCCCCTTACCCAGCTTCAAACAGTAAATGAATGCCCATTGCCCAGCTTCAAACAGTAAATGAATGCCCCTACCCAGCTTCAAACAGTAAATGAATGCCCCTTACCCAGCCCCAAACAGTAAATGAATGCCCCTTACCCAGCTTCAAACAGTAAATGAATGCCCCTTACCCAGCTTCAAACAGTAAATGAATGCCCCTTACCCAGCTTCAAACAGTAAATGAATGCCCCTTACCCAGCTTCAAACAGTAAATTAATGCCCCTAACCCAGCTTCAAACAATAAATGAATGCCCCTTACTCAGCTTCAAAAAGTAAATGAATGCCCCTTACCCAGCTTCAAACAGTAAATGAATGCCCCTTACCCAGCTTCAAACAGTAAATGAATGCCCCTACCCAGCTTCAAACAGTAAATGAATGCCCCTTACCCAGCTTCAAACAGTAAATGAATGCCCCTTACCCAGCTTCAAACAGTAAATGAATGCCCCTTACCCAGCTTCGAACAGTAAATTAATGCCCCTAACCCAGCTTCAAACAGTAAATGAATGCCCCTAACCCAGCCCCAAACAGTAAATGAATGCCCCTTACCCAGCTTCAAACAGTAAATGAATGTCCCTTACCGAGCTTCAAACAGTACATGAATGCCCCTTACCCAGCTCCAAACAGTAAATGAATGCCTCTTACCCAGCTTCAAACAGTAAATGAATGCCCCTTACCCAGCCCCAAACAGTAAATGAATGCCCCTTACCCAGCTTCAAACAGTAAATGAATACCCATTGCACAGCTTCAAACAGTAAATGAATGCCCCTTACCAGCTTCAAACAGTTAATGAATGCCCCTTACCCAGCTTCAAACAGTAAATGAATGCCCCTTACCCAGCTTAAAATAGTACATGAATGCCCCTTACCCAGATTCAAACAGTAAATTAATGCCCCTTACCCAGCTTAAAACAGTAAATGAATGCCCATTGCCCAGCTTCAAACAATAAATGAATGTCCCTTACCCAGCTTCAAACAGTAAATGAATGCCCCTTACCCAGCTTCAAACAGTAAATGAATGCCCCTTACCCAGCTTCAAACAGTAGATGATTGCCCCTTACCTAGCTTCAAACAGTAAATGAATGCCCCTTTTCCAGCCCCAAACAGTAAATGAATGGCCATTACCAGCTTCAAACAGTAAATTAATGCCTCTTACCCAGCTTCCAACAGTAAATGAATGCCCCTTACCCAGCCCCAAACAGTAAATGAATGCCCCTTACCAGCTTCAAACAGTAAATGAATGCCCTTACCCAGCTTCAAACAGTAGATGATTGCCCCTTACCTAGCTTCAAACAGTAAATGAATGCCCCTTTCCCAGCCCCAAACAGTAAAAGAATGCCCCTTACCAGCTTCAAACAGTAAATGAATGCCCCTTACCAGCTTCAAACAGTAAATTAATGCCTCTTACCCAGCTTCCAACAGTAAATGAATGCCCCTTACCCAGCCCCAAACAGTAAATGAATGCCCCTTACCAGCTTCAAACAGTAAATGAATGCCCCTTACCCAGCTCCAAACAGTAAATGAATGCCTCTTACCCAGCTTCAAACAGTAAATGAATGCCCCTTACCCAGCCCCAAACAGTAAATGAATGCCCCTTACCCAGCTTCAAACAGTAAATGAATGCCCCTTACCCAGCTTCAAACAGTAAATGAATGCCCATTGCCCAGCTTCAAAAAATAAATGAATGTCCCTTACCCTGCTTCAAACAGTAAATGAATGCCCCTTACCCAGCTTCAAACAGTAAATGAATGCCCCTTACCCAGCTTCAAACAGTAGATGATTGCCCCTTACCTAGCTTCAAACAGTAAATGAATGCCCCTTACCCAGCCCCAAACAGTAAAAGAATGCCCCTTACCAGCTTCAAACAGTAAATGAATGCCCCTTACCAGCTTCAACCAGTAAATTAATGCCTCTTACCCAGCTTCCAACAGTAAATGCATGCCCCTTACCCAGCCCCAAACAGTAAATGAATGCCCCTTACCAGCTTCAAACAGTAAATGAATGCCCCTTACCCAGCTTCAAACAGTAAATGAATGCCCTTACCCAGCTTCAAACAGTAAATTAATGCCCCTTACCCAGCTTCAAACAGTAAATGAATGCCCATTGCCCAGCTTCAAACAGTAAATTAATGACCCTTACCCAGCTTCAAACAGTAAATGAATGCCCCTTACCCAGCCCCAAACAGTAAATGAATGCCCCTTACCCAGCTTCAAACAGTAAATTAATGCCCCTTACCCAGCTTCAAACAGTAAATGAATGCCCCTTACCCAGCTTCAAACAGTAAATGAATGCCCCTTACCCAGCTTCAAACAGTAAATGAATGCCCCTAACCCAGCTTCAAACAATAAATGAATGCCCCTTACTCAGCTTCAAAAAGTAAATGAATGCCCCTTACCCAGCCCCAAACAGTAAATTAATGCCCCTTACCCAGCTTCAAACAGTAAATTAATGCCCCTTACCCAGCTTCAAACAGTAAATGAATGCCCCTTACCCAGCTTCAAACAGTAAATGAATGCCCCTTACCCAGCTTCGAACAGTAAATTAATGCCCCTAACCCAGCTTCAAACAGTAAATGAATGCCCCTAACCCAGCCCCAAACAGTAAATGAATGCCCCTTACCCAGCTTCAAACAGTAAATGAATGCCCCTTACCCAGCTTCAAACAGTGAATGAATGCCCCTTACCCAGCTTCAAACAGTAAATGAATGCCCCCTTACCCAGCTTCAAACAGTAAATGAATGCCCCTTACCTAGCTTCAAACAGTAAATGAATGCCCCTTACCCAGCTTCAAACAGTAAATGAATGCCCCTTACCCAGCTTCAAACAGTAAATGAATGCCCCTTACCAGCTTCAAACAGTAAATGAATGCCCCTTACCCAGCTTCAAACAGTAAATGAATGCCCCTTACCCAGCTTCAAACAGTAAATTAATGCCCCTTACCCACCTTCAAACAGTAAATGAATGCCCCTTACCCAGCTTAAAACAGTAAATGAATGCCAATTGCCCAGCTTCAAACAGTAAATGAATGCCCATTGCCCAGCTTCAAACAGTAAATGAATGCCCCTTACCCAGCCTCAAAGAGTAAATGAATGCCCCTTACCCAGCTTCAAACAGTAAATGAATATCCCTTACAACACTTCAAACAGTAAATGAATGCCCCTTACCCAGCTCCAAACAGTAAATGAATGCCTCTTACCCAGCTTCAAACAGTAAATGAATGCCCCTTACCCAGCCCCAAACAGTAAATGAATGCCCCTTACCCAGCTTCAAACAGTAAATGAATGCCCCTTACCCAGCTTCAAACAGTAAATGAATGCCCCTTACCCAGCTTCAAACAGTAAATGAATGCCCCTTACCCAGCTTCAAACAGTAAATGAATGCCCATTGCCCAGCTTCAAACAATAAATGAATGTCCCTTACCCAGCTTCAAACAGTAAATGAATGCCCCTTACCCAGCTTCAAACAGTAAATGAATGCCCCTTACCCAGCTTCAAACAGTAGATGATTGCCCCTTACCTAGCTTCAAACAGTAAATGAATGCCCCTTTTCCAGCCCCAAACAGTAAATGAATGCCCCTTACCAGCTTCAAACAGTAAATTAATGCCTCTTACCCAGCTTCCAACAGTAAATGAATGCCCCTTACCCAGCCCCAAACAGTAAATGAATGCCCCTTACCAGCTTCAAACAGTAAATGAATGCCCCTTACCCAGCTTCAAACAGTAAATGAATGCCCCTTACCCAGCTTCAAACAGTAAATGAATGCCCCCTTACCCAGCTTCAAACAGTAGATGATTGCCCCTTACCTAGCTTCAAACAGTAAATGAATGCCCCTTACCCAGCCCCAAACAGTAAAAGAATGCCCCTTACCAGCTTCAAACAGTAAATGAATGCCCCTTACCAGCTTCAAACAGTAAATTAATGCCTCTTACCCAGCTTCCAACAGTAAATGAATGCCCCTTACCCAGCCCCAAACAGTAAATGAATGCCCTTACCAGCTTCAAACAGTAAATGAATGCCCCTTACCCAGCTTCAAACAGTAAATGAATGCCCTTACCCAGCTTCAAACAGTAAATTAATGCCCCTTACCCAGCTTCAAACAGTAAATGAATGCCCATTGCCCAGCTTCAAACAGTAAATTAATGCCCCTTACCCAGCCCCAAACAGTAAATGAATGCCCCTTACCAGCTTCAAACAGTAAATTAATGCCTCTTACCCAGCTTCCAACAGTAAATGAATGCCCCTTACCCAGCCCCAAACAGTAAATGAATGCCCCTTACCAGCTTCAAACAGTAAATGAATGCCCCTTACCCAGCTTCGAACAGTAAATGAATGCCCCTAACCCAGCTTCAAACAGTAAATGAATGCCCCTTACCCAGCTTCAAACAGTAGATGATTGCCCCCTTACCTAGCTTCAAACAGTAAATGAATGCCCCTTTCCCAGCCCCAAACAGTAAAAGAATGCCCCTTACCAGCTTCAAACAGTAAATGAATGCCCTTACCAGCTTCAAACAGTAAATTAATGCCTCTTACCCAGCTTCCAACAGTAAATGAATGCCCTTACCCAGCCCCAAACAGTAAATGAATGCCCCTTACCAGCTTCAAACAGTAAATGAATGCCCCTTACCCAGCTTCAAACAGTAAATGAATGCCCTTACCCAGCTTCAAACAGTAAATTAATGCCCCTTACCCAGCTTCAAACAGTTGTGATGTCACGAGAGGCTGTGTCCTGAGGGACGTTACATCCCCCTGAGGTGGCTGCTAACCCAGACAGCTATGGCTCCATCTGCTGGTATGGTCGGGAACTCCACCCTCTCTGGCCAATCTTTCCACGCAGCTGAAACAAATGAGAGCTGATGAGCTGAAGGTTTTGGGAAGGGAAGAGACACAGTCTCCAAGCTGGGCTCTCTGGAGGACAAGAGTGCTGCACGTCCACTTCCATGAGGAATATAAGGATTTGGAGATACTTACCTTTGGGAAATACTCACCTTTGGATATATGCACCTGTGGAAATACGTGTGGGGATTTAGAAGGACGTTTTTGGGTTGCCACCAGCTGCAACGGGGAATACAGTAAGACTGGGGAAAAGTTATTTGAGCGAGGGAGAGTTATGATTTTGGATGTGGAAGAGACATCCCTGAACTGTTAACCCTTAAAGAGCCCCCAGAGAACAGAGTTGTGTTATATTTTCGTTAATTTCCCAAGACCTATAATAAAATCCTTGTTTTGTTTGAACCTTGTCTCCTTGCACTACTTGAGCAACCCCGCTGAAAGCTGTGTAGCCTCTCGTGACGTCACAGATGGTGGAGAATACGGGCACGCTCAAGCGTTAATAGTGCATGTCAGAGGAGGATACCGAAGGTTTGATCACCCAGTTTTCCAAGTTGGCCGTAGGCTCCCCGCCGACTGAAATGGAGGACATATTGAAAGCCCTTGTTGCTGGCCAGCAAGCCCAGATGCAAGCAAATGTGGCTCTCTTGGAGGAGCAAAAGAAAGCCAACCTTCTGAAGGCAGAGGAATTGCAGTTGCAGAGACAGAGGGTGGTCCAAAATACCCGCCCAATAAAGGCAAGTGACTTTATATCTAAGATGGGAGCTACCGATGACATTGAGGCATACCTGCATGCATTTGAGGCCACGGCCACTAGGGAAGCCTGGCCCAAGCAACAGTGGGTTGGTCTGTTAGCCCCTTTCTAACCGGGGAATCGCTGAATGCTGTCCGGGACCTGGGCCCTGACCAGGTTACTGACTATGATGCCCTGAAGTCTGAGATCCTCAGCAGATATGGACTCACAAAGTTTGGTGGCCCAGCGCTTTCACAGCTGGACCTTCCAACCAGACCAACCTCCTCGGGCGCAGATGCATGAACTTGTCCGAATCGCAAGGAAATGGCTAGATCCGCAGAGGAATACAGCAGCGGCGGTGGTGGAGGCCGTTGTGGTGGATCGTTACCTACGCGCCCTGCCTTATGAGGCAAAACGGTTCATCAGTCAACAGGCCTTGACCACGGCTGATCTGACCGTGGAAGCTGTGGAAAAGTACCAGGCCACAGCGGAGATGCTGAATGCTTCCCGAAAAAGACCCCAGGAGTGCGGCCCCACCACAAATGGGAAGAACCCGTCCAAAGGACCCCAAGGTCTCGAACCCAGCCACGTCAGGACTTATCCCGGCTCCAGGGGGAGCCAGAAACCAGGCGGGTCCAAGAAGAGTACACCAGGAGGGGGGAAACTCGACAGTGTTACCGGTGTGGGGAGATGGGACATATCTCCTGGCAGTGTGGGAAACCAGCCGATGAACCTATGCCCACTGCGGAGTCCTCCAGCTCAGCACCCACACACCGTTTTGCCTCGCTCTTGGGAGTCGTAGATGGCGGCCCAGATCGACCCCCACCTGCCCGGTAACTGTGAATCACCATGATGTGGAGGCCTTACTGGATTCTGGTAGCCGGGCCACCCTGGTGCGTAAGGATTTGGTGGGCCCAACGTGTCTGACCCCCGGGGAAAGTCCTCCCAGTTTCCTGTGTCCATGGGGGACACCAGAGAATACCCCATTACTGAACTTACAATGACCAGCACACGGGGAACCATACACACGACGGCGGGGGTGGTTGATTCCCTCCCCCGTCCCTGTCCTAATTGGACGAGACTGCCCAGCCTTTTACCCACTCTGGAGAGAGTCTCAGGAGAGGATAACCCGAGTACCTCGGAAACGGAGAGGCAAGACTCATCCTGGGAAGGCTCCGGTGCAATCCTCCGAGTTACTCACTCCCGCCCGGGCTCTGATAGGGATGGCAGGTGCCCAGACCGACACAGAGACGGAGCTACAGAATCTGGACAAAGAACTGTCTGGTCTGAAGGGGACCGCTGAGAGGTATCGTTTGTTAAAGCAACAGTTAGACATGAAGACAGAAGAGTTAGATATCCTCCAGGCTAAACTCCCAACAGAGCTCCTTCCCTAAGCAACAGGAGGAGCTGGAGAGGCTGCGCAGGACCATCGAGGAGTGTGAGGAGACCCTGCGCAGTAGTAAGGAGGTCCAGAAGAAGGCAGAGGAGAAGTACAAGGTGTTGGAGAACAAGATGAAGAATGCGGAGTCAGAGAGAGAGAAGGAACTGAAAGCTGCTCAACAGAAGCTAAACTCTGCTAAAACCAAGGCTGATGCGTTCAGTAAGAAACTCAAGGAGAGACAACAGGAGGCTGAGTCCCTGGTCCTAGAGTTGGAGGAGTTGAAGAGAGAGCAGTCTGGCAAGCACCACGGCAATGCGGACGCCCTCTCCCGGCGTGATGCCTTCTTCGCTGCCTTTACCCCGACGAGGACGTCGGTCCCGATGGAGGGGGATGTGTGATGTCACGAGAGGCTGTGTCCTGGAGGGACGTTACATCCCCCTGAGGTGGCTGCTAACCCAGACAGCTATGGCTCCATCTGCTGGTATGGTCGGGAACTCCACCCCTCTATGGCCAATCTTTCCACGCAGCTGAAACAAATGAGGAGCTGATGAGCTGAAGGTTTTGGGAAGGGAAGAGACACAGTCTCCAAGCTGGGCTCTCTGGAGGACAAGAGTGCTGCACGTCCACTTCCATGAGGAATATAAGGATTTGGAGATACTTACCTTTGGGAAATACTCACCTTTGGATATATGCACCTGTGGAAATACGTGTGGGGATTTTGGAAGGACGTTTTGCTGGGTTGGCCACCAGCTGCAACGGGGAATACAGTAAGACTGGGGAAAAGTTATTTGAGCGAGGGAGAGTTATGATTTTGGATGTGGAAGAGACATCCCTGAACTGTTAACCCTTAAAGAGCCCCCAGAGAACAGAGTTGTGTTATATTTTCGTTAATTTCCCAAGACCTATAATAAAATCCTTGTTTTGTTTGAACCTTGTCTCCTTGCACTACTTGAGCAACCCCGCTGAAAGCTGTGTAGCCTCTCGTGACGTCACAGATGGTGGAGAATACGGGCACGCTCAAGCGTTAATAGTGCATGTCAGAGGAGGATACCGAAGGTTTGATCACCCAGTTTTCCAAGTTGGCCGTAGGCTCCCGCCCGACTGAAATGGAGGACATATTGAAAGCCCTTGTTGCTGGCCAGCAAGCCCAGATGCAAGCAAACGTGGCTCTCTTGGAGGAGCAAAAGAAAGCCAACCTTCTGAAGGCAGAGGAATTGCAGTTGCAGAGACAGAGGGTGGTCCAAAATACCCGCCCAATAAAGGCAAGTGACTTTATATCTAAGATGGGGAGCTACCGATGACATTGAGGCATACCTGCATGCATTTGAGGCCACGGCCACTAGGGAAGCCTGGCCCAAGCAACAGTGGGTTGGTCTGTTAGCCCCCTTTTCTAACCGGGGAATCGCTGAATGCTGTCCGGGGACCTGGGCCCTGACCAGGTTACTGACTATGATGCCCTGAAGTCTGAGATCCTCAGCAGATATGGACTCACAAAGTTTGGTATGGCCCAGCGCTTTCACAGCTGGACCTTCCAACCAGACCAACCTCCCTCGGGCGCAGATGCATGAACTTGTCCGAATCGCAAGGGAAATGGCTGGATCCGCAGAGGAATACAGCAGCGGCGGTGGTGGAGGCCGTTAGGTGGATCGTTACCTACGCGCCCCTGCCTTATGAGGCAAAACGGTTCATCAGTCAACAGGCCTTGACCACGGCTGATCTGACCGTGGAAGCTGTGGGAAAAGTACCAGGCCACAGCGGAGATGCTGAATGCTTCCCGAAAAAGACCCCAGGAGTGCGGCCCCACCACAAATGGGAAGAACCCGTCCAAAGGACCCCAAGGTCTCGAACCCAGCCACGTCAGGACTTATCCCGGCTCCAGGGGGAGCCAGAAACCAGGCGGGTCCAAGAAGAGTACACCAGGAGGGGGAAACTCGACAGTGTTACCGGTGTGGGGGAGATGGGACATATCTCCTGGCAGTGTGGGAAACCAGCCGATGAACCTATGCCCATGCGGAGTCCTCCAGCTCAGCACCCACACACCGTTTTGCCTCGCTCTTGGGAGTCGTAGATGGCGGCCCAGATCGACCCCCCACCTGCCCGGTAACTGTGAATCACCATGATGTGGAGGCCTTACTGGATTCTGGTAGCCGGGCCACCCTGGTGCGTAAGGATTTGATGGGCCCAACGTGTCTGACCCCGGGGAAAGTCCTCCCCAGTTTCCTGTGTCCATGGGGACACCAGAGAATACCCCATTACTGAACTTACAATGACCAGCACACGGGGAACCATACACACGACGGCGGGGGTGGTTGATTCCCTCCCCGTCCCTGTCCTAATTGGACGAGACTGCCCAGCCTTTTACCCACTCTGGAGAGAGTCTCAGGAGAGGATAACCCGAGTACCTCGGAAACGGAGAGGCAAGACTCATCCTGGGAAGGCTCAGTGCAATCCTCCGAGTTACTCACTCCCCGCCCGGGCTCTGATAGGGATGGCAGGTGCCCAGACCGACACAGAGACGGAGCTACAGAATCTGGACAAAGAACTGTCTGGTCTGAAGGGGACCGCTGAGAGGTATCGTTTGTTAAAGCAACAGTTAGACATGAAGACAGAAGAGTTAGATATCCTCCAGGCTAAACTCCAACAGAGCTCCTTCCCTAAGCAACAGGAGGAGCTGGAGAGGCTGCGCAGGACCATCGAGGAGTGTGAGGAGACCCTGCGCAGTAGTAAGGAGGTCCAGAAGAAGGCAGAGGAGAAGTACAAGGTGTTGGAGAACAAGATGAAGAATGCGGAGTCAGAGAGAGAGAGAAGGAACTGAAAGCTGCTCAACAGAAGCTAAACTCTGCTAAAACCAAGGCTGATGCGTTCAGTAAGAAACTCAAGGAGAGACAACAGGAGGCTGAGTCCCTGGTCCTAGAGTTGGAGGAGTTGAAGAGAGAGCAGTCTGGCAAGCACCACGGCAATGCGGACGCC
>NW_025538231.1:0-2500 GCF_020615455.1 Coregonus clupeaformis | reverse complement strand
AACAAAAGAGAATATAAACAAAAGAGAAGAGAGCACTTGGCGAGAAAGTCAATGAAAAAATCTGGTTTATTTGAAGTTGCAACAGGGAACATGAAGCGTAGAAAAACAGCCCATAAAAGCTCATGCATTTTTTAAAATAAAATAAGTACCATTGATTTGTGCCACAAACGCTAAAATGTGAGCATTTGAAAACATTGGCCAGGTAAATAAAACCAAGGCATGGACTGCTGTTATACCTTGTCCGTAGACAGCTTACAGGGTAAGGACATTTGGGTGAACTATCCATACTGTTTCCCCTTTCCATGGGAAACCCACTGGTGTTGATGTGGATTCACGATGGAAGGGGATTCAGATTTTTGCACTGTGCTATTGTATAAACTATTTGTGAGCCCAGAGAAAATAGGAGCGGGGAGACACCGGTGGGCATCCAGTGGGCTTCAAAGTCTAAAATTATATAAGAGAGCGATACATTCTAATCTATTGACTTTGAACTGTGTCTGCTATTCTGAAAATTACATTTCAAAATTTTAACAGAGCACACCATCAGTTATTAAACTAATGACAATTCATTCATAATAACAATTTAACTAGATGGTAACTTTACAAGTAAAGTTGTGGGGCTTGTTGTCCTTTGATTATATTATTCAAACATTTAAATACTTTTTTAATTCCCATCGACAGTCAGTAGATTTGGTCAGATGTTGTGGGTCAGTAGTAGTGGCCAGTAATTATGTGGTTCAGTAGTTGTGGTCAGTAGTTGTGTGGTTGTGGTCAAAAGTTGTATGGATATGGTCAGTAGTTAGATGTGTGGTCAGAAGTTGTGTGGTCAGAAGTTGTGTGGTTGTGGTATGTAATTATGTGGTTGTGGTCACTAGATGTGGTCAGAAGTTGTGTGGTTGTGGTCAGAAGTTGTGTGGTTGTGGTCAGAAGTTGTGTGGTTGCGGTCAGAAGTTGTGTGGTTGTGGTCAGAAGTTGTGTGGTTGCGGTCAGAAGTTGTGTGGTTGTGGTCAGTTGTTTTGGTCAGTAGTTGTGGTTTGCGTATTTGTGTGGTTGTGGTCAGTAGTTGTGGTCAGTATTTGTGTGGTTGTGGTCAGTAGTTGTGGTCAGTATTTGTGTGGTTGTGGTCTGTAGTTGTGTGGTCAATATTTGTGTTGTTGTGGTCGTAATTGTGGTCACTCTCTTCACTCTCCTCATCGTCAATTCTGCCCTCTGTGTCTGTGTGAATCCTAGCAAAGGCTTTGTTTTGAATCTCAATAACACAGAGAGCTGTGTCTAGAAAGAGACAGGCGATGGGTTACTAAAATAGCTGTAGTTACAGATTGGTGCGACACCATTTATGAACAGATTGCGGATTTGACAAGCAGAGAAGTAGGGGAAAATGTTATACCTGCAAATATTTTGTTCTAACTTGTTGCGTTACAGGTCAAAACGGCAGTTGTTTGGGGAAAAAGTTGGAAGAAGATGTGGTAATGCAGTTACTAAAACAGCTGTACCATAAGTTCAGTAGTGAATGTTTTAGCAGAGAGAAGTAGACGAATACTCCATACACTCTAACTTTCTGTCTAACGTGTTGGGGTAGTGGTCAAAACGGCAGTTGCTTGCAAAAATATTTCCAGAAAATGTTGTTGATGCGGTTACTTAAACTGCGGTAACTTTTCATCTGAATATTATTTTTTGTTCAAAACGCCAGATGAGTACCATAGAGGTAGACGAAGATGTGAACGCTCAACTTTTTGTCTAAGTTGTTGCAAAGTGTAATAATTAGCTAATTTCTGTCAAAAGTTTCATGATTTCACTTAGAGATGTCACGATCGTCGGTAAGAGAGGAGGACCAAGGCGCAGCGTGCAGCAAACATACTCTTTATTTAGCGATACACGACCAAAACGATAACGTGACAGTTCACGGTCTAACACAAACCAACTAGAAACAAGATCCCACAACTATTGTGGGAAAACAGCCTGTTTAAATGTGGTTCCCAATCAGAGACAACCAGCCACAGCTGACACTCGTTGCCTCTGATTGAGAACCACACTGGCAACATAGAAAAGAAACAACTAGACCTACAACACAGAAATCTACACACCCTGGCTCAACATAACAGTGTCCCCAGAGCCAGGGGCGTGACAAGAGAATAGCAGTTGGAAGTGATGATGTCACGATGGGGATCTTTAGATTCTTGATGAAATGCCACAATCAAATTATCTCCCAAGATAATTTTATTTGGTTATAGTCACAGCCGTGTATATCCCCCTGCCGATACCGACGGCCCTCAAAGAACTCACTGGACCTTATGCAAACTGGAAACCACATATCCTGAGGCTGCATTTATTGTAGCCGGGGAGTTTAACAAAGCAAATTTGAGGACTAGGCTGACAAAGTTCTATCAACATATGGACTGTTGTACTCACGCTGCCAAAATCTCAACCATTGCTATTCGAACTTCCGGGATGGTTATAAGGCCCTCCCCCGCCCTCCTTTGGCAAATCTGACCACGACTCC
>NW_025538230.1:0-21667 GCF_020615455.1 Coregonus clupeaformis | reverse complement strand
TGTTAAATGTTGATTTAACTGGATAGAACCCAAATGCAGACAAGTACACCAAGCCAGAGAAGTTTTAACAGGTTTATTATAATGTTCAATAGTCCCAGGTTTGGCCAATAAGCGGAAGAGCAAGTCCAGGTTACAGGAGGGTACAGATCCAGGTCAGGGCAGGTGTTTGCTCCGTGTCCTAGTGTCCGTGGTGAGTCCAAAGGAGAGGCCCGAGTAGTGGAGAGCAGGATGGTGGTGAGGAGGAAGCGGAGGCAGGAGTCAGGTTCCAAATATCTGGGCACAGGAGAAAAAGTAAATAAACAGTCCAAAAAACACAAGAGCGAAAACAGACAGGTTGAGTCGGCAGCGAGACTAACATGGTTGTCTTGACTATGATCTGACGAATGAGTGGAAAAGTTCGACCGGTCTTAAAGGCTGAGGTGATTATGGTGAATGAGCTGCAGCTGAACCTTGACTCCCGCACACCAGACTTCACTCCTCCCAATCAAGGACAGACAGAGGGGGGAGGGGGAGAGCAGAGAGAGAGCTACCCTAGCAGCAGTAGGCCTAACAGTACCCCCTCTCACGGACCGCCACCTGGTGGCCTGACAGGTTTATCAGGATGTAACCCATGTAAACTCACGAACCAGAGCAGGATCCATGAATGGCTCCTGGGCACCCAGGAACGTTCCTCAGGACCATAACCCTCCCAATCCACCAGGTACCGGAAACCACGACCCCGGGTGTCGAACATCCAGAAGTCGCTTGGACAGTGCTAAACCGGACCCCCACCCACGATCTTGGGCGGAGGAGGGGGACGGAGAGGGCGGGCACAAAGGGCTACACCGACACAGGCTTAATCTGGGAAACATGAAAGGTGGAATGAACCCAGAGGGAGGCAGGAAGCTGTAGCTTAACCCCGCGCAGGGGTTAACAATAGACAAGTATCTTGAACTGTGTCCTACCTAAAACGAGTGCTCATCTTCTTCGACTCCACCTTCAATGGAAAGGTCCCGTGACTTCAGCCATACCCTTGACCAGGAGAAGTAACCGGGAGCCTGGGACCGGTAGACGGTTGGCTTGCCTCTGCATGTATGCGAAGCCGGGACAGAGCTACACCTGGCCTTCCCTCCAGACCTTTGTAGTGGCGCATGTGGGACTGCACCGAGGGTACCGCAAGTTCCTCCTCTTGGGAAGGGAACAGGAGGTTGATAACTTAGAGCACACACAGAAAGGAGACAAACCAGAGGAAGCGTTAGTCAAGGTGTGTTATGAGCATATTTCACCCAGGGGAGCATGGAGCTCCATGACCCAGGGTTTGACCCAGTGACATAGCGAAGCTGCGGTCTCCGTCTCCTGGTTCGCTCTCTCGGCTTGCCCGTTGGTCTGGGGGTGATACCCAGAGGACAGGCTGGATGTAATGCCCAAAGCTTTACAGAAAGCTTTCCACACCTGGAGACAAACTGGGGACCCTGTCAGAGACACAATAATCCGTGGGTAGACCATGAGAGCGGAATACATGTTCAACCAAAATATCAGCCGTCTCTCTGGCATTGGGCAGTTTAGGTAGGGCCAAAAAATGAGCGGGAACCAGAAAACGATCAATCACCGGCGAAGAAGACAGTCTTACCAGATGAGGGGGAAGTCCAGTGACAAAATCCATAGCGATATGCGACCAGGGCCGTGGGTATAGGTAGAGGTCGTAGATGACCAGCATGGCCCGTTGGGAGTTTTTACTTAGTGGCACATACCGTACAAGCAGCAATGAAGGCTCGAGTGTCCGCCTCCAGTGGCCCTACGAGAACTTCCGTCGCACAAAAAGTCAAGGGTCCGGAAACTCCAGGGTGACAGGTAAGGGGAGACAGTGGCCCACTGAAGTACCTGGGAGCGAAGCAGACTCAGGGACAAACAGGTTAGGAGGACCCCTCCCAGGGTCAGCTTGATGATGTTGAGCCTGTCTAACAATTCCCTTGATGTCACATCGTGATGACTGCAATACTGCAGGTAGAGGCAAATGGGTTCAGGGGTTACTACCAGTATCAACAGCCGAATGAATTACGAGACAGGGCGTCAGGCTTGACGTTAAGTGACCCAGGACGGTAAGACAGAGAAAAAATTGAATCTCCCAAAAATAGTGCCCACACTGGCTTGACGGGAGTTGTTTCGCTTTGACTGGAGGTAAGCCAGATTCTTATGATCCATCCACACGATGAAGGGTTGTTCCGCCCCCTCAACCACAATGTCGCCACTCACTCGAGAGCCAGCTTAACGGCGAGCAGTTCACGATTTCCAACATCATAATCCTCTGCCTGAGAAAGTTTCCTTGAGAGAAAAGCACAGGGATGCAGTTTGTTATCTTCAGGAGAAACGTTGGACAACACTGCACCTACCCCAGTGTCGGATGCATCCACCTCCACGACAAACTGGCGGTCGGTCCGGGGCTGCATCAGAATGGGAGCCGAGGCGAAGCGATGTTTCAGTTCTTCGAACGCTGATCGGCCCCTTCATTCCAAGCGAACGGTCGTGAGATGGAGGTGAGAGCGGTGAGTGGCGCCGCAATGTGGCTGGGTAGTCCGATGAACCTCCTATAGAAGTTCGCAAACCCCAGGAATCGTTGAAGAACATTGTTTTGCAGGTAGAGGAGCTGGCCAGTCCGTGACAGCAGATCTTAGCTTGGTCCATCCGCAGCTCCCCCTGAGCTATGATGTAACCCAAAAAGAGGTCTCAGACACATGAAATCACATTTCTCCATCTTCACAAACAGTTTGTTCTCCAACAACCTTTGCAACACCTGGCGCACATGCAGTTCATGTTCCTGGGAGGACTCTGAGAAAATCAAGATATCATCCAGATAGACAAAAACAAACCGATTCAACATGTCCCGAAGGACATCATTGACTAGTGCCTGAAAAACAGCAGGGGCATTAGACAACCCAAAAGGCATAACCCGATACTCAAAATGTCCCAAGGGTGTGTTGAAGGCCGTCTTCCATTCATCACTTACAGAATGCGCACCAGGTGATACGCATTTCGTAGATCCAGTTTCGTAAAGATGGTAGCACCATGAAGGAGGGGAAAAGCCGAATTAATCAAAGGCAGAGAATACTTGTCTCCCAATGGTGATGTTGTTAAGTCCACGGTAATCAATACAGGGTCTGAGGTTATCCTTCTTAGCAACAAAAAAGAACCCCGCTCCTACAGGTGACGAGGAAGGACGCATAATACCTGCCGCCAAGGAGTCCCGAATGTAGTTCTCCATAGCCTCCGTCTCCGGCCGGGAGAGATTGTACAGGCGACTGCTGGGGAGCGGGGCTCCTGGCTGGAGGTCAATGGCGCAGTCGTAAGGCCGGTGAGGAGGAAGAGAAGCAGCTCTGTTTGCAGAAAACGGATGCCAGGTCATGATACACGTCCAGGAACAGCAGAAAGATCCATGGACTCCAGTGGAGGTTGAGGCACAGTACTGGCAGGAGTCTGAGCAGAACACAAACAATTCACATGACAAAATGTGCTCCATGAAACAATGCTACCTGTCACCCAATCAATGTGTGGATTGTGTTTTATGAGCTAGGGGATACCAAGGACCAGGGGAGTCTGTGGGCAGTCGATAATAATGGAGTTGGAATGTTCTCCTGATGATTTCCCGACACTCTAAGACAAACAGGAACAGTCTGATGGACTGCTGGGTCAACAATTGTCCATTTAGACCCTTAGCCTGCAGCGGACAGTCCATAGGAACAGTCTCCAAATCCATTTGTTGAGCCCACTCTCTATCCAAAAAGCTTTCGTCGGCACCAGAATCAATCAGCCGCACTAACAGAGAAATCCGGGACTGCCACAGGGATGCCTGGAGCAGAATGCGGGAGAAGAGGAAGAATCGGCTGCTCGGCTCACCAAAACTCTCCCATAAATGATGAGCCGGCCCTCCCGGGACGAACTGGGCAGGAAGGAACGAAAGACCAGCTTCTCCACAATACAGGCAGACCCGAGCCTGAATACGACGTGCACGCTCCTCTGAGGACAACCAGTGCACGACCCACCTCCATGGCTTTCTGGTTCATCCTCGTATCGACTCGGGACGACACGGCTCTCTCCGTAGGGACGATAGCGAGGGAGGAGTTTGTTGATGACAGACAGGTTGCTTGGAACTAACACTCCTCTCCGCGGCGCCTCCCGAATCCGATATCCAACCTGATAGTGAGTGAAATAAGATTATCCAGCGTAGGCGATTCATCATATGACACCAATTCATCTTTTAAAGTCTCTAGACAAAGCATTGATGAACACTCCACTTGTAATGCCGCTCGTCATTCCAACCACTCACTGCTGCTAAAGTCCGAAACTCCACTGCCATCTCCGCCACATCGAGCCCCCTGCAAGAGAAAACAACCGTTTCGCAGCCTCCTTGCCTCGTACGGGGTGATCAAAACCTCTGCCTCATCTCCGTGGTGAAGGCCAGTGTTGCAATGTCCGCCCGACTCTCCCAGACCGCGGATCCCCAGGCACGAGCGGAACCGCTGGTAGAGTTGATAAGGTAGGCACATACGGGCTCTTTCTGAGGCGTAGGTGAGGGCTGTTGTTCAAACACTAACGAGCATTGAGTCAAAAAATCGCCACAGGTTCCCATGTTCCCGTCATAGCGCTCTGGAGCAGGAACAAAAGGCTCTCTGATCTGGGCTGAAGGGGTAGTAAGGGCAAACACTTGATTGGTGAGTAATTGAACCTGATTAAGCAGCACCTGACTGTCCTCAGCAATTGTCTTACAGGGTATCATGTTGGCCAAGTAGAATGCCCTGATTGGGCTATGGCAGTCCAAATTTGAGTGCACTCTGGGGTGGTATCCGAGCTACTGTCTGCTGGGTTCATGTTGGTCAGATCATACTGTTATGATTTAACTGGATAGAACCCAAACGTGCAGACAAGTACACCAAGCCAGAGAAGTTTTTAACAGGTTTATTATAATGTTCAATAGTCCAGGTTTCCAATAAATGGGAAAGAGCAAGTCCAGGTTACAGGAGGGTACATGATCCAGGTCAGGGCAGGTGTGGTGCACCGAATGTCCTAGTGTCCTTAGTGAGTCCAAAGGAGAGGCCCGATAGTGGAGAGCAGGATGGTGGTGGCAGGGAGTGAAGCGGAGGTCAGAGTCAGGTTCAAATATCTGTGGCACAGGAGAAAAAGTAAATAAACAGTCCAAAAACACAAGAGCGAAAACAGACAGGTTGAGTCGGCAGCGAGACTAACATGGTTGTCTTGACTATGATCTGACGATGAGTGGAAAGTTTGACCGGGTCTTAAAGGCTGAGGTGATTATGGTGAATGCTAGCTGCAGCTGGAACCTGACTCCCTTACACCAGACTTCACTCCTGCAATCAAAAAAGGACAGACAGAGGGGAGGGGGAGAGCAGAGAGAGAGCTACCTAGCAGCAGTAGGCCTAACAAAATGGAGAGTAATTACTTCTCTTAGCCGTCCATTTGAGAGGCCTTACTCAGCTCATCAGCAACGTCCCCGATCCTGGAGACACAGATCCTGTTAGAGGTATGCCTTGTATGTCAAATGCAGCAGCACACACACTCTTTCTCTTTTTTCTCATCTACCCTTACCTCTCTATCTTGTATATACACACACACACACACACATACACACACACACACAGACACACACAGTATTTCTGTCAAATATTTTGACGTCTCAGCTCATATTTTCCACATTTGCAAGGCTGTCAAGGAAAAACACAGCATCAAAGGTAAATCAAGCATCAGGGGGAACGTTCGGTGCCCCATTGATACTTTTTCTTAAACGAGCAGAACTGAATTGAGCATGGAGAATAACGTTGACTTCTCTCTCTCTCTCTCCTCTCACCTCTCTCTGCTAGGACGGCTGCTTGGAGCTGGGGAGAGGAGGGTTGGGGTTTGGGGGGGGGGTAGTGGTGCGGAGGGGTGTGCATGCAATCTCGCTGATTAACGCCAGGAGATACATTTCATGCATTATTCATCTTCCGTCACCTCTCCGAACGGAGGCTGGCAAATTTCACATTGTTCCGAAAATATAAATAACGCATCGATACATAAACTCTCAGGCAAAGACTCTCTCTCTGTTCCTTCAAATGTGGTGAAGGAGCTCCTCTTGGTTGTGAAAAGCCTCCCACGCTTCAAGGCTGTTTGTGTACAGAGTAAAAATAATGTCATAGCTGCCAGGAAGCCTTGTTACAAACTTGAGGGAGCTCCTCCTAGTATGCTTAGCAACCCAAATAGGTTCAATATCTGGACTATTTCCATTCAAAACCATACCTGTTCAAGGTGGTGTGGGACAACTGAGTCAATCTCTTTTCTATGCTGTTTCTTTATGGTTAACTCATTCTAAGTATACTGTTTGAGTAGCACGCACCACACACACACACACATCACCTGGTCAGTTGAAATTCAATCCCAGACCCCTTTGGAAAACAACCAGTATTGTTTGAACTCCACAGCTGATAATAACATATTTCTCTGTCTCTCTGCCATAGCTGTCAGTATAAATAACTCCTCTACTTCCGAATGTCACGCCTGACCTTGAGAACCTGTTATTCTCTAGTTAGTTTGGTCAGTGTGAAATGTTGACATATCTAGTTTATCTATTTCTATGTTGGCCGGGTGTGGTTCCCAATCAGAGGCAGCTGTCGATCGTTGTCTCTGATTGGGGATCATACTTAGGCAGCCATTTGCCTACCTATGTTGTGGGATCTTGTTTCTATTACTGTTTGGCTTGTTGTATGTGTAGCCTCTAAACTTCACGTTCTGTTGGATTTTGTTATTTTGTCGGTGTTTATTAGAATAAACAACTATGTACGCATACTACGCTGCAACTTGGTCCAATCCTTTATAACGAACGTGACATGATATGACAAACCCTTAGGAGAAATGAATTACCCAGGATGCACAGGAGTGCCTCACACACACACACAGACTAAAAATAAGATACTGGATTATGATGGACCGGTTCTTCTTCTTGAATGATCCTGTAGCAAACTACGTCTGTCACTCACAGTTACTATTTAATTATGTTGATTTCTATTCAACATTTGCATTTTTTCCAGACCCCTTATATCAGTTGCTAATGGTCTCACTCACACGTTCAGAGTCATGGATAGCTGCCTGTGTCCTGCATGGCCAATGGTTGTTACATAAGCTCAATATCACAGGTGATAGATGGGCGTCCATCTCCACCTGTTTAATTAAATATGTGTTGTGTTAATATAACGGCCGATCCCACGTCGGATTCACAATGAATAAACAATGTACAGTATGTTCATTCACATTAGACTTTATTATAAGACATTTCACTATGTGTGAGCTTTGCTATGGATCATTTGAAACCATGAACCAGACCCAGTAAGTGGACATGCTGTCTCTAGACTAGAATCGAATAGGTAACAATACGAATCGATCACAGGAGGCTGCTGAGGGAGACGGCTTCTTAACTTGGCTGAAACCGAGCGAACAGAATGGCATCAAACACATAGAAACCATGTGTTTGATGTTAGTTGATACCATTACACCTATTCCGCTCCAGCCATTACCACGAGCCCGTCCTCCCCAATTAAGGTGCCACCATCCTCCCTGTGGAATAGATATATGGAGTAACATTAACCATTTACAAAAAACTCCTTCATACCGTTTTGCAACCCATCATTGCAACATGGGTTGATATATCTTTAAACCAATACAACGGCTTGAGCCATTCAGAACAACTATGAGGCTCACCGGTACATCACTCTGTAATTGGAAACAAAAGTAGATGTCATTCACATTGTTCTTAAACCTTTTCGCTGTATGAGAGTGTTGTGGTGTTGTGTATGCACACACACACACACACACACACACACACACACACACACACACACACACACACACACACACACACACACACACACACACACACACACAGAGAGGCTTAGCTCCTTGTCTGCGAGATGAATGGCACCCTAGGGACCTCCTTGGACTCTCCCTGACTGGTCCAGGACCCCCAGCTCAGTGAGATTCTCTGGCCCCCACTCCCTCCACCCCTCCATCCCCACAGCCGTCAATCCAGCTATCTATGGTAAGGCTGAGTGGTACTAAAGAGGACAGCACCCCTCCCCTCTCCCCCCACTCCTTCCCAATCTGAGCACTGCTTGTGGCGTAGAAACCAGCACATCCAACCTCTCCACCCATACCTATCCACTAACTCAGCCCCCTGCTGTGTGTGTGTGTGTGTGTGTGTGTGTGTGTGTGTGTGTGTGCGTGTGTGTGTGTGTGTGTGTGTGTGTGCTGTGTGTGTGTGTGTGTGTGTGTGTCACTGTCACAGTGGCGATAGCTGTCAGTGTCACCAATGTCAACCACAAAATGTCAGCGTAAAGAAGCCTCCTTAGTATGTTTTTGTAGAAACATCAGTAGATAGTCTAACACAAAAGCTACAGTGATAGCAGTTGCATGTTACATTGCCACAAGCAATTAGCTGTAGTATTGTGCTGTTGTTGTATATGAGGGAGAGGATAAGAGTCTATGTAGATTTCTAAGGGTATTTCATGAACTACAGACTCACCCTCCCAGGGTTATTGAGCTGGTGCTCCCTGAGCTTTTAAGATGTAAATCATGAATGTCCGCAATGACTCATTGGCATTGACAACACTGTGTTGATATGGACATTATGTATGAAGTGCATCACTGTTTCTGGTTACACATTATTGTTGCACTGATGTACCATAAACTGTACATGCACCCTCTGTATCAATGTGATCCAGCTGTAGTATGAATTATGGCACTACATGTTTATTTTGAGGGCCTTTGTTGTATGCCTGCAGGGGTATACTGTGTGCATGTGTGTAGCAGACAGGGGGAGTGGCCCTGGAGTCACGTTCCACTGCCACATGACATAGTGCTCACAGGTATCAGGCCGCCCTCACACCCCCACCACCGAATTATCGAACCAGACATCTCCCCAGCCCAACCACAACAACGCAGGGATGCTTATGGTAGGAGCTGTTGAATTTGATGATGGTTGTACACACAATTTGAATATATTATGCGATTATATCCATTTGCGGGTGTTACCATGTTTCCCTTGTAATGTGGGTGACACAGAGAGCAGTGTTTATGTCCTGTAATGGATGTTTTAATTTGCCTTCAGTAGAGTCCTGTTAAATACACGCTAAAACTGAGGAGCTCCACATTCTGTCTTGAAAGCTTTATGGTGTGTTGAGAGGAGGATGTAGAAAGGAAACAGCTTGGCCAGTCAGACACATACCGGTACTTATAATTAGAGATGTTTAACAGCACTTAATGAAGTCCCCAGCCACTTTTAAATTAAAAGTAACATCGTTTTGTTTGGGATTTGCTGAAAGAGAGAGAGAGAACAAAATAACGAGGGGAGGGAAGGAGAGGTGGAAGGACAGAGAAACAGAGAGGCTGGAAGGAAACAAAGTTGCCACTCTCCAGGAGGGCCGGGAATAAGATAAGCTCTACAGCAGCGTGTGTTCAGTCTGCTCACAGATGGCCATTCCTCCTCTCCACCGTCTCCGCCTTAGTGAAGCGTTCCAACCGCTCCCAGCTCATTTATCTCCTCCTCACAGCCATGCCACAAGGAGCCGGCGCTGCCTCCCCCACTCCATCCTCCCTCCATCCCCTGGGAGAAGTGGAGGCGTGTCCCCCTACTAGCCACAGCCAACATACTCCTCCGTCTGGGAGGGGAGAGTCTCTCCCGAGTCCCCTCACACTCCCCCCAGACTCCCCCGCTGCCGGCTTATCTCCCATACAATGTTGACGGATCTTGTTTTGTCAACCTTTAAAATGGCTTCTCCTCGCGGTCAAGTGGAACTTCTGCAAGTTTACTCACATGGTATAGGTGACAGTTCTCATTTTCCCTCCCTTGATATTCAAATAATAAAAGTTTGTATTCACACCCCTGGTTTATTCTGTACTCTTGACCCCAAGGTGACAAGGATAGGTTCTGGATCCCAAGGTGACAAGGATCGGTTCTTGATCCCAAGGTGACAAGGATCGGTTCTCGATCCCAAGGTGACAAGGATAGGTTCTTGACCCCAAAGTGACAAGGATAGGTTCTGACCCCAAGGTGACAAGGATAGTTTCTTGACCCCAAGGTGACAAGGATAGGTTCTCGATCCCAAGGTGACAAGGATAGGTTCTTGACCCCAAGGTGACAAGGATATGTTCTTGATCCCAAGGTGACAAGGATAGGTTCTTGACCCCAGGGTGACAATGATACGTTCTTGATACCAAGGTGACAAGGATAGGTTCTTGACCCCAAGGTGACAGGGATAGGTCCTGACCCCAAGGTGACAAGGATATGTTCTTGATCCCAAGGTGACAAGGATAGGTTCTATTGTACTTACTGTAAGACAGTTATTTAGGTGAATATTCTAATTGAAAAGACCATGGCTGGAGGGCTAAGACAGGTGTTAAGCAGGTGTTATAGCTCCTGACAGTGTGTGGTTCAGGTTATGTCTTTCCAGGAGAAGGTGTCAATTGGTTTTGGCAGGAAGGTGGCAGTAGTACTGACACTGGAGACTCAGCCAAGGGATAGTAATAAACACCAGGCTATATCTTCCCTATGACTGTTCTTAACTTTGAATAATATACCCATTACTATATATGTTTTTAGTCAATGAGGAAATAGCTAATTAGAACCAGAAGCAGGCAGTACTTGGAAGTTGTACCAATGAAAGGAAAAGAGGAAATTAGTCACATCTATTTTTGGCTGACTTTTCTCTCTAGATTTCTCCACATTTCAGAAATGTGTAATGGAATACGTTAGAGAGAAAACAAAGTATTCACACCATGCAAGATCCTGGGTTGCCATGACGACCATCATCTCTGTATGATCATCGGATTCCACTCTAGCTATGAAACACGCTCATTCCAGTCTTTCTGGTTGATCCTCGAATTACTTAATATTAATTCACCCCAAGGAATTTGACCGCCATGACCGGCTATTTATATCTGCCCTATGAGGAGAGTATCAGTGGGAAGCAGAATGAAAGACTATCTCAGAGTGACTACTATGCTGCTATGGCAATAGGATGGATGATGAGCTATGCACAAACTTTTGTCTTTGGCACTATGGTATTATTAGAAGAAGATGGAAATAGAGTGGTAGGACGGTTTGAGATAGAGCCAGAAATATGCCCATGCCTTTTCCGAATTTTTATTTTATTTATTTCACCTTTATTTAACCAGGTAAGCCAGTTGAGAACAAGTTCTTTACAACTGCGACCTGGCCAAGATAAAGCAAAGCAGTGTGATAAAAACAACAACACAGAGTTACATATGGGGTAAAACAAAACATAAAGTCAAAAATACAACAGAAAAATATATATACAGTGTGTGCAAATGTAGCAAGTTATGGAGGTAAGGCAATAAATAGGCTATAGTGCAAAATAATTACAATTAGTATTAACACTGGAATGATAGATGTGCAAGAGATGATGTGCAAATAGAGATACTGGGGTACAAATTAGCAAAATAAATAACAATATAGGGATGAGGTAGTTGGGCGGGCTAATTTCAGATGGGCTGTGGACAGGTGCAGTGATCGGTAAGGTGCTCTGACAACTGATGCTTAAAGTTAGTGAGGGAGATAAGTGTCTCCAGCTTCAGAGATTTTTGCAATTTGTTCAAGTCATTGGCAGCAGAGAACTGGAAGGAATGGCGTCCAAAGGAGGTGTTGGCTTTGGGGATGACCAGTGAGATATACCTGCTGGAGCGCATACTACGGGTGGGTGTTGCTGGTGACCAATGAGCTAAGATAAGGCGGGGATTTGCCTAGCAGTGATTTATAGATGGCCTGGAGCCATGATCCTCTCATATTGAATTATATGCTGTCTAGGTTGAAGAAATGCAGATGGGATTTGATCTGATAACGTGCTGCTGGGAGTTTTCTTCAGACACTGTTTATCTGGAAGAACACAGCGAGTGGACACAACATGATGGCAGTCTTCCTTTCATTCTTAATGGCTGTTGTATAGTGTCTGTGAAATATCAAAACCCTGAGTGAACAAAACAACCAAATGCAATACTGTTTCACCAAGCCAGCGGCCAGAAGCTTTTCATTTGTTCCATTTCACCCCAGCTCCCCCTCATAAGATGTGACATTATTGGTTTTTCAGATCCTTTTAGACTGCAAATGACCCTGATTTGGTGGATTGGAAAAGGCGGGAGGACATTTAGGCCAAAGTGCAGCCAGGCTTCGTCTGTTACATCTATCTTCTGCGCAGTATGACAACTATAGATCCTCTCCCTGGCCCAAGATAAATGACCTTATTACAGCACAGAGCCATTCAAAATAAGATCATGACAAGTATGGCAAATGCCTTTCCTCACGAATATACAGACTGCCAGACATAGCCTGGGGTATATACAGGGCCTTGCAAAAGTATTCATCCCCCTTGGCGTTTTTCCTATTTTGTTGCATTACAACCTGTAATTTAAATTGATTTTTATTTGATTTCCGTAATGACAACACAAAATAGTCCAAATTGGTGAAGTGAAATGAAAAAATAACTTGTTTCAAAAATGTATAGAAAATAAATAACCGAAAAGTGATGTGTGCATATGTATTCACCCCTTTGCCATGAAGCCCCTAAATAAGATCTGGTGCAACCAATTACCTTCAGAAGTCGCATAATTAGTTAAATAAAGTCCACCTGTGTACAATCTAAGTGTCACATGATCTCAGTATATATACAGTACACCTGTTCTGAAAGGCCCTAGAGTCTGCAACACCACTAAGCAAGGGGCACCACCAAGCAAGTGGCACCATGAAGACAAGGAGCTCTCCAAACAGGTCAGGACAAAGTTGTGAGAAGTACAGATCAGGGTTGGGTTATAAAAATATATCCGAAACTTTAAACATCCCACG
This sequence comes from Coregonus clupeaformis, assembly GCF_020615455.1. Classification (NCBI taxonomy): domain Eukaryota; kingdom Metazoa; phylum Chordata; class Actinopteri; order Salmoniformes; family Salmonidae; genus Coregonus; species Coregonus clupeaformis. The sequence continues at coordinate 8,796 of NW_025538230.1, read as the reverse complement.
GAGCACCATTAAATCCATTATTAAAAATGGAAAGAATATTGCACCACAACAAACCTGCTAAGAGAGGGCCGCCACCAAAACTCATGGACCAGGCAAGGAGGGCATTAATCAGAGAGGCAACAAAGAGACCAAAGATAACACTGAAGGAGCTGCAATCTCCACAGCGGAGATTGGAGTATCTGTCCATAGGACCACTTTAAGCCGTACACTCCACAGAGCTGGGCTTTACGGAAGAGTGGGAAAAAAGCCATTGCTTAAAGAAATAAACAAGCAAACACGTTTGGTGTTCGCCAAAAGGCATGTGAGGAGACTCCCAAACATATGGAAGAAGGTACTTGGTCAGATGAGACTAAAATAAGCTTTTTGGCCATCAAGGAAAACACTATGTCTGGCTCAAACCCAACACCTCTCATCACCCCGAGAACACCATCCCCACAGTGAAGCATGGTGGTGGCAGCATCATGCTGGGGGATGTTTTCACGGCAGGGACTGGGAAACTGGTCAGAATTGAAGGAATGATGGATTGCGCTAAATACAGGGAAATTCTTGAGGGAAACCTGTTTCAGTCTTCCAGAGATTTGAGACTGGGACGGAGTTTCACCTTCCAGCAGCTAAAGCAACACTAAAGTGGTTTAAGGGGAAACATTTAAATGTCTTGAATGGCTTAGTCAAATCCCAGACCTCAATCCAATTGAGAATCTGTGGTATGACTTAAAGATTGCTGTACACCAGCATAACCCATCCAACTTGAAGGAGCTGGAGCAGTTTTGTCTTGAAGAATGGGCAAAAATCCCAGTGGCTAGATGTGCCAAGCTTATAGAGACATACTGTTTATCTGGAAGAACACAGCGAGTGGACACAACGTGATGGCAGTCTTCCTTTCATTCTTAATGGCTGTTGTATAGAGAGACTTGCAGCTGTAATTGCTGCAAAAGGTGGCTCTACAAAGTATTGGCTTTGAGTGGGTGAATAGCTCAAGTTATCTGTTTTTTTGTCTTATTTTTTGTTTGTTTCACAATACAAAATATTTTTTCATCCAAAAAATCAATTTTAATTCCAGGTTGTAAGGCAACACAATAGGAATAATGCCAAGGGGGGTGAATACTTTCGCAAGCCACTTTAACAGCTCCCCAAGATTACCTTATCAAACACACATTTTAAACAAATTAGAGAAAGTGCTGGATACATGGACTATCTGGTCACACTAAAGGATCATCTACGCTCCATAGTGTTCTATGTGTGTCTATGAATTTCAATGTCATCTAGATAGTTAGCTTAAAGGAACACTTTAAACCCAGGTCAGTTGGCTGTTGATGACACACTTGTTCAGCTTAAAGGGATACTTCGGGATTTTGGCAATGAGGTCCATTATCTACATTCACAGAGTCAGATGAACTTGTGGATACCATTTGTATGTCTCTGTGTCCATTATGAAGGAAGTTAGAGGTAGATTCACAAGCCAATGCTAACTACTGTAGCATTAGTGCAATGGCTGGAAGCAATTGGGGGGTTGGGGGTGTTGTAGTCCATTTTAAAAGCAGGTTCATTGATTGGGAGCCGGATGAGGATATGTATTTTAATTGTAGTTGGTGTGTCGAGGGGGTTGAACGTTATTCAAGACCACCATGTTTTGTTCTTTAATCAGATTAACTACAGCTAGCAGTGCATTAATTCATGAAGCATAACGATAATAATAATAATTATCAAAGATCGTCATTAACACCCATACAATGACTTCTAACTGAGGGTCAGTTCAAGCCTGATCATAGTAATATTCTTAATCTATCTTGGATTAGAAGGTTAAATCCAGTTTCAAACCAGTTTTTGTAGTGTACAGTAGCGCATTCTCCTCTTGGTAACACCAGTTGTTTGGCTCCCTCCCAACACAACCCTGTCCAAGTTTAGCCTTTCATCTTTCTGACGCTTACTGTTATCTCTGCCCTTCAGGTGAGGCCCACTCCTCACTTGGTGTTTATGCAACTTGTCAGCACCTGACATCCAGCGAGCAGCGCTCAATTCAGTTTCCTGGGGTCAGTCTGGGGATCTGTCTCACTGCACACTGGAAGGTCAGGCAAGGGTCGAACCGGCGCATCCCTGTGCGTTGAGTTATGGGGCCAATCAGGAGGGATATTTATGGAGGACTCAGCAGACATCTGGAGGGAGATGACTATCAACCAGAATCGGCGGGGTCAGGTGGCCAGTCAAGGCAGGAGACAGGGGGATTTGATTGGGAGCAATGTAATTCAATCTGTCAATTTACAGGAAGTTGATTTGAGTGACACCTCTCTGTGCTTGTGCTACTGTGATACACTGTGTATAAATGCACCATTTGATCCACATTGAATTAGGTAATAAAAACATCTACTATGTTTGGGATGAATTGACAGAAATTAGTGTCAGTGTACTCCACTTTTCCTCTGAGACACTTGTCCACTTGTTCCAAAAAGCAATTCAGGTAGATTTTGGACTCATAGCATCCTCCACAGTAATTGCTGGACATTACCATCCAGCTGGAAGTAGTCCTACTCTCTTTCCTTTTTCGTCTCTCCATCCATTGACAAGAAAAACCTGTTTGTATTCCAAAACATTTCCCCAGTTCACCAGTCTTTAAAGAGCCGCTGCATCCCTGTTGAAAACATCTGATATCACAATCACTGAGGCTGGGAAGAGGTGATCCTCCTCTCTCTCTTTCTCTCTCTCTTTCTCTCTCTTCTTCTTCTCTCTTCTCTCTATCACTCTCTATCCCCCTCCCTCGGCCTCCCACCCTCCCTAGCTTGGTAAATGGTCTGGCTTCCTGGCAAAAACACCTATTTGCATGCAGATTTGCGCAAGCCACTCCTGATAACACTCTGAAGTCGTCTGATTGGAATTCTTCCAAAGCGGTCATAGTTTAACTGAACATAAAGTAGCATCCCGGTTAGTAATCGGTATTCTCCCAAGCTTTTTGGACACTTCTACCTTTGTGATAGGAGCCATTACATGTCTGGGTGTTGTGTGACTGTTCTCTCTCTTTTTCCATCCAGTTTCAACCCAGCAGCAGTTTGAGGTTGTTGTGATCTTATAGAAGGAGTAGTAGTTAGCTGTGACAGGAAGGCCATTTGAAAGCATGGCTGATTTTCCTCCATACTCCCACTTGGGCTGACTAACAGCTTGCTCAGTCAAGGGTTATCAGCCGCAGATGGTTTGAGACAATAAACACAATCAAATATGGGGGTGGAGTTTTTAGAGGCACTATGCCTGAAGCCCTGTCTTCATAATGATGCACGTAACTTCCCATTGTATACAAACTGACACTCACACCTCATATCTTAATTATTTATTATCTTCCTATTTGTTTCTTCTTAATTATTTTTCCCAAACGCTTTTTTTCCTTAGATGGTGCATTATCTTTGCAATGTTGATTATTTGTGGCCTCACACGCTTCAAGAGATCTAGATGACAAATAGCATTATTATTTAACATAAATTACACTTACATATGAATTTCACCTTTAGCTTTGCGCCTTGTTTAAAATTTAAGTGTCTTCTGAAATATGGACTTTGACACAGTTGTATTTTTTATGTAGAGAAATGGTGTCGGAAACACACTGAGGTGATGTTGATAGCCATAGTGTGTTTGATTAAAGATCCATAATACATTTCCACTGGAGGAAATGTCCAATCATAATTCACCCTGACACCGGGTTAAACTACAGCATCTTCATCTCTAACCCTCCATCCTGACCATTACAAACAATCCAACTAATGAGATCTGGCCCTGCCCCTCAACATGTAATGGGTCCAATCAATCACCTATTGAGGAGCTACAGAGGAGCCATGCTTAGCATGAACAGCTCAGAGTCTAACAGTGGGGTGCAGCTCTTTCCCAAATGGGTGAATCACCTACCTAACCCATTTCACAGTAATGATTAATTTTGTTTACCCCTTTCCAATCAGCATAGAGAATGGCCCTGTAATTGCAGTGGACAGTATAGTTCAGAGTTGGCAGAAAGAAAAACTCCATCTTGAAACTCTAGTGCCTTTTTCTCCAAAGAGGTCAGCGTATATTTTACATAAGCAGAAACAATTATTCTATCTAATAGCACATATCTGATTTGCCTAATAGTCTTCCTTATAGCACCATTAGTTTGCAGTGTTGGTTCTAATACAACATGTACATGCCTACACACACACACACACACACACACACACAGCACACACACACACACACACACACACACACACACACACACACACACACACACACACACACACACACACACACACACACACACACACACACACACACACACACACACACACACACACACACACACACACACACACACACAAACAAACAAACAAACATACACACACACAACATACAGTACCAGCCAAAAGCATGGACACACCTACTCATTCCAGAGGGTTTTCTTTATATTTACTATTCTCTACATTGTAGAATAATAGTGAAGACATCGAAAACTATGAAATAACACATATGGAATCATTTAGCAACCAAGAAAGTGTTAAACAAATATATATTTTATATTTGAGATTCTTCAAATAGCCACACTTTGCCTTGATGACAGCTTTGCACAATTGGCATTCTCTCAATCAGCTTCACCTGGAATGCTTTTCCAACAGACTTGAAGGAGTTCCTACATATGCTGAGCACTTGTTGGCTGCTTTCTTCTTTTACTCTGCGGTCCGACTCATCTCTAAATTCGGGGCTGAGGTCGGGGATTGTGGGAGGCTGGGTCATCTGATGCACTACTACATCACTCTCCTTCTTGGTAAAATAGCCCTTACACAGCCTGGAGGTGTGTTGGGTCATTGTCCTGTTGAAAAACAAATGATAGATCCCACTAAGCCCAAACCAGATGGGATGGCGTATCACTGCAGAATGCTGTGGTAGCTATGCTGGCTAAGTGTGCCTGAATTCTAAATAAATCACAGACAGCAAGCCACCAGCAAGGCACCCCCACACCATAACACCTCCTTCTCCATGCTTTACGGTTCGAAACAAACACTGCGGAAATTATCCGCCATCCACACCGTCCCCCCCAAAATAAATAAAATAACAAATAAAAAAAGACAAGGCGGTTGGAACCAAAAATCTCCAATTTAGACTCCAGAACAAAGGACAAATGTACACCGGCCCAATGTCCATTGCCCTGAAGCTTCTTGGCCAAGCAGGTCTCTTCTTCTTAGCTGGTGTCCTTTAGTAGTGGTTTCTTTGCAGCAATTCGACTTATGATAAGGCCTGATTCACAAAGTCTCTTGAACAGTTGATCTTGAGATGTGTCTGTTACTTGAACTCTGTGAAGCATTTATTTGGGCTGCAATTTCTTGGAGGCTGGTAACTCTAATGAACTTCTTATCCTCCTGCAGCAGAGGTAACTCTGGGTCTTCCATTCCTGTGGCAGTCCTGATGAGAGCCAGTTTCATCATAGCGCTTTTGATGGTTTTTGTGACTGCACTTGGAAGAAACTTCTCTTTCAAAGTTCTTGACATTTTCCGTATGACACTGACCTTCATGTCTTAAAGTAATGATGGACTGTCGCCTTCTCTTTGCTTATTTGAATTGTTCTTGCCATAATATGGACTTGGTCTTTAACCAAATAGAGCTATCTTTCTGTATTCCCCTCTAGCTTGTCACAGCACTGAACTGATTGGCTTAAACGCATTAGGCAGGAAAGAAATTCCACAAATTAACTTTTAAGAAGCACACTCCTGCTAATTGGAAATGTGCATTCCAGGTGACTACCTCACCATGAAGCTGGCTGAGAGAATGCCAAGAGAGTGCAAAGCTGTCATTACCAAGGCAAATGCTATATTGAAGAATCTCAAAAATATATTTTGATTTGTCAACACTTTTTTGGATCGGACCTTTTTAAACCATTTTAGCCAAAATGACATACCTAAATCTAACTGCCTGTAGCTCAGACATGAAGCAAGGATATGCATACTCTTGATACAATTTGAAGTTTGTGGAAATGTGAAATAACATATTAGATCTGGTGTAAAGATAATACAAACACAAAAAACATTTGTTTTCTATTACATTTTTTTGTTACAACATCTTTGAAATGTAATGTTGCAGTTTAGGCTCAATTTAGATTTGGCCACTTAGATGGCAGTGTGCAAAGTTTCAGATTGATGCAGTGAAGCGTTGCAATACTGAACTTATTTTGTATCAAGTCTGCCCAAATGTGCACCCGAATTGGTCACCCATTATATATTTTGAAGTGCATAACCATAGAGAAATATATAAAATAATAATATGGTACAAAATGTAAGTTTACACCAGGAATGTCAAGCCCCCACATGTAGCTCAGTTGTAGAGCATGGCGCTAATGCTAACACACCAGGGTTGTGGTTCGAGTCCCACGGGGCCAGTAAGAAGAAAAAAATGTTATGCACTACTAACTGTAAGTCGCTTCTGGATAAGAGCGTCTGCTAAATGATTAAAATGTAAAATGTCATACATGATGGACATATTAGCTTATACACTAACTTTCACACACTAGATGGCCGAGCGGGGTGGGTGTGGATTCAGAGGACAGCAGGGGTTCAAACTGGAAGAACCCAGTTCCTACATTTTAATATAAAAATGGGATTTGATCAAACAAAACGATGCTACATTTAATCTCTGGATCCTTCGGATGATAAATCAGAGCAAGATTACTGGAATGTAAGTACATTATTTACCTTCAGAGTGTGAATGTATCAAACCAGTTGCCATGATACGTTTTTTGTTGTTTTGTACTCTCCTCAACAACAATAGCATGGTATTTTTTTCACTGAAATAGCTACTGTAAATTGTAAGCAGTGCATTTAGATTAACATGAATTTAAGCTTTCTGCCCATATAAGACATGTCTATGTCCTGGAAAAGTTATTGCTGTTACGTACAACAGTCATGCTAATCACATTAGCACATGTTAGCTCAACCGCCCTGGGTATACAGACACCGATCCTACCACAGGAGGGTTAACACTTTTTTGGTTACTACATGATTCCATGTTATTTCATAGTTTTAATGTCTTCACTATTATTCTACAATGTAAAAAATAAAGATAAACTCCTTTGAATGAGTAGGTGTCTCCAAACTTTTGACTGGTACTGTACATACATACATACATACATACATACATACATACACAGGTGGGGAAAAAAAAGTATTTAGTCAGCCACTAATTGTGCAAGTTCTCCCACTCTAAAAAGATGAGAGAGGCCTGTACTTTTCATCATAGGTACACGCCAACTGACAGACATAAATTGAGGAAAAAAAAATCCAGAAAATCACATTATAGGATTTTTAATGAATTTATTTGCAAATTATGGTGGAAAATAAGTATTTGGTCACCTCCACAAACAAGCAGCAAAGAGTTCTTGGCTCTCTACAGACCTGTAACTTCTTCTCTAAGAGAGCTCCTCTGTCCTCCACTCGTTATCTGTATTAATGGCACCTGTTTGAACTTGCATCAGGCATAAAAGACACCTGTCCACAACCTCAAACAGTCACTCTCCAAACTCCACTACGCTAAGACCAAACAGGGCTGTCAAAGGACACCAGAAACACAATTGTAGACCTGCACCAGGCTTGGAAGACTGAATCTGCATTAGGTAAGCAGCTTGGTTTGAAGAAATCCAACTGTGGGAGCAATTATTAGGAAATGGAAGATATTAAGCAAGACCACTGATAATCTCCTCGATCTGGGGCTCCCACGCAAGATCTCACCCCGTGGGGTCAAAATGACCACAAGAATGGTGAGCAAAAATCCCAGAACCACACGTGTGGGGGACCTAGTGAATGACCTGGCAGAGAGCTGGGGACCGAAGCGACAAAGCCTCACCACCGGCAACACACTACGCCGCCAGGGACACAATCCTGCAGTGCCAGACGTGTCCCCTGCTTAAGCCAGTGCACATGTCCAGGCCCGCTGAAGTTTGCGAGTGCATTTGGATGATCCAGAAGAGGATTGGGAGAATGCTAGATGAAACCAAAAATATATTTTTGTAAAAACTCAACTCGCCGTGTTTGGAGGACAAAGAATGCTGAGTTGCATCCAAAGAACACCTATACCTACTATGAAGCATGGGGTGGGGAAACATCTGCTTTGGGGCTGTTTTTCTGCAAAGGGACCAGGACGTACTGAATCTGTGTAAAGGAAAGAATGAATGGGGCCATGTATCGTGGAGATTTTGATGAAACTCTCTCCTTCCATCAGCAAGGGCATTGAAGATGAAACGTGGCATGGGTCTTTTCAGCATGACAATGATCCCAAACACACTGCCCGGGCAACGAAGGAGATACTTCAGAAAAGCATTTCCTTGCTAGGTCCTGGAGTGGCCTAGCTGGTTCCAGATCTCAACCTTCTAGAAAATCTTTTGTGAGGGAGCGGAAAGTCTGTGCTGCCCAGCGACAGCCCTGCAAAACATAACTGCTCTAGAGGAGATCCATGGAGGAATGGGCCAAAATACACAGCAACAGGGTGTGAAAACCTTGGAAGACTTACAGAAAACGTTTGACCTGTGTCATTGCATAACAAAGGGTATATATAACAAAGTATTGAGAAACTTTTGTTATTGACCAAATACTTATTTTCCACCATAATTTGCAAATAAATTAATAAAAAATTCCTACAATGTGATTTTCTGGATTTTTTTTCTCATTTTGGTCTGTCATAGTTGACTGTACCTCATGATGAAAATTACAGGCCTCTCTCATCTTTTTTGAGTGGGAGAACTTGTACAATTGGTGGCTGACTAAATACTTTTTTTCTCCACTGTACATACATACATACATACAT
>NW_025538229.1:0-21683 GCF_020615455.1 Coregonus clupeaformis | reverse complement strand
TTTGCAATCTATATGGGACAGGTTGTCAATCCTTTGGTCCTTAAGTGAAACTGATATACTTTTTTATTTATCACAGTTTTCCTTAACCAATTATGTTCTTTAATGCAAGGCCGACAGACAAGTTCCTTACTTTCTCCCCCTTCCACTTTCCTCTTCCACTTTTGCGGTAAGGCTGCAATTATTTGGTTGTAATTTTGGGTAGAGCAGACATTTCCATATGTTTTTGTTAGCTGCATGTGCGACATAACTCCACCAGTCCTACCGATGATATATTTTCCACTTGTATCCTGTTTCAGTAATAATGAGATCAGACCTTCTTCTTGAGTGTCAGATAATCTACCATTTACATAGGAGTGGTTAAAACATGCTAATAACGGTCCTCTTAGTATATCAAAAAAGGTTTGGAATACCTCGACTGGTATGCCATCCAACCCTGGAGTTTTCCCAGGCTTAAAGTCTTTAATTGCATCCAGAAGTTCCTCCTCTGTAATTTCACCTTCATATGAGTCTTTCTGTGTGGCTGTTAATTTGACATTATCAATAGAAAAAACATCTCTACAATTAGCTTCAGTTAGAGGAGATGGAGGCGACTGAAAAGAAAACATATGCTTAAAGTACTTTGTTTCTTCCTTCAAAATATCATTTGGTGAATTATGGGTGACTCCGTCAATTGTAACCAGTTTCATTAAGTTCTTTTTGGTAGCATTCCTATGTTGAAGATTAAAAAATAATTTTGTGCATTTTTCCCATATTCCATCCAGTTTGCTTTATTTTTATAATATATTACACTTGATCTTTCTTGAATAAGTTCTCCATTTCTTTTTGTTTTTCCTCTAATTTATTCTGAGCCTCTATGTTACAGTTTTTATTGCCATCTATCTGTTCTGTTAGACTTTCTATTTCCTTTCTTAGTATAAACTCTTTTGACCTAAATTGCTTTTGTTTTCGAGATGAGTACTGAATTGCATGGCCTCTAAAGGCACATTTAAAGGTGTCCCATACAATAAGGGGATTCGCTGTACCTATGTTATGTTGGAAAAAGTCAGTTTTTATTTATTTTATTTATTTAACCTTTATTTAACCAGGAAGGGCTCATTGAGATTTAAAATCTCTTTTTCAAGAGCGTCCTGGCCAAGATAGGCAGCACCAAGTCATTACAAAAAATTACAGACAGACAACATGAAAAACTACAAGTAATCTAGTAAAAACCATTCATGAATTCACAAGAGTATAACAATATCAAAAACAGCAAATTAAAAACATTGACAGGTCAGGGAATCAGCCTCAAAATCCTTCATCAGAGATTTAAAAACACCAATCTGGACAAGTTCTTCCAGTTTAAAATTATTTTGTAAGGTGTTCCAAGACGATGGCGCAGAGTACATAAAAGACCTTTTACCAAATTCAGTTCGGACATTTGGAACAGTTAGCAGGATAAAGTCCAGTGAACGAAGAGAGTACCCACCACATTTCTGAACAATAAAAATGCCCAAATAAAAAGGTAGTAAACCCAAAATGGCTTTGTAAATAAAAGTATACCAGTGACTGAGCCTACGAGTGACTAGAGAAGGCCAGCCAACCCTGGTATACAAAGTACAGTGGTGCGTAAGGGTTTTTGCAGTTTAAAATAAATCTCAAAGTACCATGATAAAGAGTGTCAATTGATCTCAAACACTGAGCGGAAGCATTCATATATAAAATATCCCCATAGTCTAGTAAAGGCATAAATGTAGCTGATACTAGCCTCCTTCTGGCTTCAAAAGAAAAACAGGCCTTATTCCTAAAATAAAATCCCAATTTCAGCTTCAATTTTTTTGTAAGTTGTTGAATATGCAATTTAAAAGAGAGGCCGTCATCAATTAGAATTCCAAGATATTTATATGAGGTTCCTTTGTTCTAATTTGTTCTATTTATTTATAAATTCCTTTGTTCTAATTATAAATAAATTATCAACCAATAGGCTTTGATTAAATTTCCAATATCCTCGCCCACGTGGAAATTCAGTAAGAGTAATGTATATGCCTATTATATGATGGTCCGACCGCATTCTGTCCCCTATCAACACTTTTTTTTTACTTTTGGTGCCAACGAGAATGAGATAAGAAAGAAGTCAAGACGACTAGCTTGATTCAGTCTCCGCCATGTATATCTCACTAGATCAGTATATTTAAGCCTCCATATATCTACTAGTTCTAATGTATCCATGACATTCACAGATGAGATGAGTCTTCAGTAAATACTTAAAGGTCGAGACCGAGTCTGCGTCTCTCACATGGATAGGCAGACCATTCCATAAAAATGGAGCTCTATAGGAGAAAGCCCTGCCTCCAGCTGTTCGCTTAGAAATTCTAGGGACAATAAGGAGGCCTGTGTATTGTGACCATAGCGTATGCATAGGTATGTACGCCCAATCGGAGAGAGGTAGGAGCAAGCCCATGTAATGCTTTGTAGGTTAGCAGTAAAACCTTGAAATCAGCCCTAGCCTTAACAGGAAGCCAGAGGCTAGCACCGGAGTAATATGATCACATTTTTTGGTTCTAGTCAAGATTCTAGCAGCCGTGTTTTTTTTTTTTTTTTTTTTTATTTTATTTTATTTCACCTTTATTTAACCAGGTAAGCCAGTTGAGAACAGGTTCTCATTTACAACTGCGACCTGGCCAAGATAAAGCAAAGTAGTGCAATAAAAACAACACAGAGTTACATATGGGGTAAAGAAAAAAACATAAAGTCAGAAAATACAACAGAAAATATATATACAGTGTGTGCAAATGTAGCAAGTTATGGAGGTAAGGCAATAAATGGGCTATAGTGCAGAATAATTACAATAGTATTAACACTGGCATGCTAGATGTGGCAAGAGATTATGTGCAAATAGAGCTACTGGGGTGCAAAAGAGCAAATTAAATAACAATATAGGGATGAGGTAGTTGGGTGGGCTAATTTCAGATGGGCTGTGTACAGGTGCAGTGATCGGTAAGGTGCTCTGACAACTGATGCTTAAAGTTATTGGGGGAGATAAGAGTCTCCAGCTTCAGAGATTTTTGCAATTCGTTCCAGTCATTGGCAGCAGAGAACTGGAAGGAATGGCGGCCAAAGGAGGTGTTGGCTTTGGGAATGACCAGTGAGATATACCTGCTGGAACGCAGACTACGGGTGGGTGCTGCTATGGTGACCAATGAGCTAAGATAGGGCGGATTTGCCTAGCAGTGATTTATAGATGGCCTGGAGCCAGTGGGTTTGACGACGAACATGTAGTGAGGACCAGCCAACAAGAGCGTACAGGTCACAGTGGTGGGTAGTGTATGGGCTTTGGAGACAAAACGGATGGCACTGTGGATAGACTACATCCAATTTGCTGAGTAGAGTGTTGGAGGCTATTTTGTAAATGACATCGCCGAAGTCAAGGATCGGTAGGATAGTCAGTTTTACGAGGGCATGTTTGGCAGCATGAGTGAAGGAGGCTTTGTTGCGAAATAGGAAGCCGATTCTAGATTTAACTTTGGATTGGAGATTCTTTATGTGAGTCTGGAAGTTGAGTTTACAGTCTAACCAGACACCTAGATATTTGTAGTTGTCCACATACTCTAGGTCAGACCCGTCGAGAGTGGTGATTCTAGTCGGGTGGGCGGGTGCTAGCAGCGTTGATTGAAAAGCATGCATTTAGTTTTACTAGTGTTTAAGAGCAGTTGAAGGCTACTGAAGGATTGTTGTATGGCATTGAAGCTCGTTTGGAGGTTTGTTAACACAGTGTCCAATGAAGGGCCAGATGTATACAAAATGGTGTCGTCTGCGTAGAGGTGGATCTGAGAGTCACCAGCAGCAAGAGCGACATCATTGATATACACGGAGAAAAGTGTCGGCCCAAGAATTGAACCCTGTGGCACCCCCATAGAGACTGCCATAGGTCCAGACAACAGGCCCTCCGATTTGACACACTGAACTCTATCTGAGAAGTAGTTGGTGAACCAGGCGAGGCAGTCATTTGAGAAACCAAGGCTATTTAGTCTGCCAATAAGAATGCGGTGGTTGACAGAGTCGAAAGCCTTGGCCAGGTCGATGAAGACGGCTGCACAGTACTGTCTATTATCAATCGCGGTTATAATATCGTTTAGGACCTTGAGCGTGGCTGAAGTGCACCCGTGACCAGCTCGAAACCGATTGCATAGCGGAGAAGGTACGGTGGTATTCGAAATGGTCGATGATCTGTTTGTTAACTTGGCTTTCGAATACTTTCGAAAGGCAGGGCAGGATGGATATAGGTCTGTAGCAGTTTGGATCTAGAGTGTCACCCCCCTTTGAAGAGGGGGATGACCGTGGCAGCTTTCCAATCTCTGGGGATCTCAGACGTTATGAAAGAGAGGTTGAACAGACTAGTAATAGGGGTTGCGACAATTTCGGCGGCTAGTTTTAGGAAGAAAGGGTCCAGATTGTCTAGCCCAGCTGATTTGTAGGGGTCCAGATTTTGCAGCGCTTTCAAAACATCAACTGTCTGAATTTGTGTGAAGGAGAAGCGGGGGGGGCATGGGCAAGTTTAGCACTAACTGAAATTTATTTAGTGCTTTATCCGGGTAGCCGGAGAGTAGAGCATTGCAGTAGTCTAATCTAGAAGTGACAAAAGCATGGATTAGCGTTTCTGCATAATTTTTTGACAAAAAGTTTCTGATTTTTACAATGTTACGAATGCTGTCCTTCAAATATTATTGATATGTTCGTCAAAAGAGAGATCAGGGTCCAGAGTAACGCCGAGGTCCTTCACTGTTTTTTTTTTGGGACGACTGTACAACCATCAAGATTAATTGTGGTCCTCTGTAGCTCAGCTGGTAGAGCACGGCGCTTGTAACGCCAAGGTAGTGGGTTCGATCCCCGGGACCACCCATACACAAAAATGTATGCACGCATGACTGTAAGTCGCTTTGGATAAAAGTGTCTGCTAAATGGCATATTATTATTTATTATTATCTCTTCCCAACTATTTTGCAATCTATATGGGACGGCTGTCAATCCTTTGGTCCTTAAGTGAAACTGATATACTTTTTTATTTATCACAGTTTTCCTTAACCAATTATGTTCTTTAATGCAAGGCCGACAGACAAGTTCCTTACTTTCTCTCCCTTCCACTTTCCTCTTCCACTTTTGCGGTAAGGCTGCAATTATTTGGTTGTAATTTTGGGTAGAGCAGACATTTCCATATGTTTTTGTTAGCTGCATGTGCGACATAACTCCACCAGTCCTACCGATGATATCATTTACGAAGATTATACCTTTTTTAAACATTCTGTCAAAAAATAAAGTTTTTTTGTCAATTAGTATATTTGAATTTAACCACAATATTTGTTGCATTATTTGTTCTGTAATTTCTGGAGGATTAAATTGAAATTGCAACCAACTTTCTATGGCTTGTTTTAGGAATAGTGACATTTGGGAGATTATTTCCTTTTCAAATAACTGAAAGTGAGAGGTTGTAATCTGAATAAAGGGAAAAAGGCCTTTCTTGAACATTGGGTGAGACAATCTTACTAATTTGCTTGAGAACCAGTTCGGATTTAAGTATAACTTTTGTATGACTGAAACTTTTAGTGATAGGTCTAATGCTTTAATATTTAATAATTTCTGTCCTCCGAATTCATATTCATTACATAAATATGCTCTTTTAATTTTGTCTGGCTTGCCGTTCCAAATAAAATTGAATATTTTTTTCTCATATCATTTAAAAAAACTGTTCGCTAGGCGTAGGCAAGACCATAAGCAAATAGGTAAACTGGGATAATACTAAAGAGTTAATCAGGGTGATTTTTCCACAAATTGACAGGTATTTTCCTTTCCATGGTAGTAAGATATTATCTATTTTTGCTAACTTTCTATTAAAATGTATTGAAGTGAGATCATTTATTTCCTTTGGGATATGTATTCCGAGTATATCCACATCACCATCAGACCATTTTATTGGTAAACTACATGGTAATGTAAAAATTGTATTTTTTAGTGATCCAATACGTAATATAGTACATTTGTCATAATTTGGCATATTATTATATTATTATAATTGTCAGATCCAACAGAAGATCTCTTTGTTTCTTGGGATCTAGAACTAGCATCTCTGTTTTGTCCGAGTTTAAAAGTAAAACATTTGCCGCCATCCACTTCCTTATGTCTGAAACACAGGCTTCCAGGGTAGGCAATTTTGGGGCTTCACCATGTTTCATCGAAATGTACAGCTGTGTGTCGTCTGCATAGCAATGAAAGTTAACATTGTGTTTCCAAATGACATCACCAAGAGGTAAAATATATAGTGAAAACAATAGTGGTCCTAAAATGGAACCTTGAGGAACCCCGAAACTTACAATTGATTTGTCAGAGGACAAACCATCCACAGAGATTAACTGATATCTTTCCGACAGATAAGATCTAAACCAGGCAAGAACTTGTCCGTGTAGACCAATTAAGGTTTCCAATCTCTCTAAAATAATGTGATGATCGGTGGTGTCAAAAGCAGCACAAAGGTCTAGGAGCACGAGGACAGATGCAGAGCCTTGGTCTGACGCCATTAAAAGGCCATTTACCACCTTCACGAGTGCAGTCTCAGTGCTATGATGGGGTCTAAAACCAGACTGAAGCGTTTCGTATAATTTTTTTGTTGTCAGGAAGGCAGTGAGTTGCTGCAAAACAGCTTTTTCTAAACATTTTGAGAGGAATGGGAGATTCGATATAGGCCGATAGTTTACATTTTCTGGGTCAAAGTATGGCTTTTTGAAGAGAGGCTTTATTACTGCCACTTTTAGTGAGTTTGGTACACATCCAGTGTATAGGGAGCCATTTATTATGTTCAACATAGGAGGGCCAAGCACAGGAAGTAGCTCTTTCAGTAGTTTAGTTGGAATAGGGTCCAGTATGCAGCTTGAAGGTTTAGAGGCCATGACAATTTTCATGAATGTGTCAAGAGATATAGGATTAAAAAACTTGAGTGTCTCCATTGATCCTAGGTCCTGGCAGTTTTGTGCAGACTAAGGACAGCTGAGCTTTGGAGAGGAGTCCATCATTTGCTTTCTAATGATCATGATCTTTTCGTCGAAGAGGTTAATGAATTCATCACTGCTGAAGTTAAATGCATCCTCTCTTGGGGAATGCTGCTTTTTAGTTATCTTTGCGGCAGTATCAAATATACATTTTGGATTGTTCTTATTCTCTTCAATTAGGTTGGAAAAATAGGACTATCGAGCAGCAGTGAGGGCTCTTTGATATTGCACTGTACTTTCTTTCAAGCTAGTAGGAAGACTTCCAGTTTGGTGGAGCGCCATTGCCATTCCAGTTTTCTGGAAGCTTGCTTCAGGGCTCTGGTATTTACTGTATGCCAAGGAGCTAGTTTCTTGTGAAAATGTTTTTTGTTTTTAGGGGTGCGACTGCATCTAGGGTATTACGCAAGGTTAAATTAAACATTCTTAAACACGTGCTAAAATGTAGAAAGAGTGGTGGGACATGAACGGCCAGCCAGGCGAATGGTTGGAGTTTTGGGTAGGGAAAACAAGATGGGAAAGCAGCCATGTTGATATGTGAAAATGTTCTGTTTTAAATAATTGAATAGGATACGTTTTTGTCAATCTGACTTGACGATTTCCAATTATTATTTCTCAATTCGATAGTTTGAATAACATCAGTGATTTAAGTAAAAAGGTAATTTCATATAAAAATAATCTGTTTCCAGTCCATGGAACACTGTCCAAAATTGAAGTAAATAGATTCAAATAAATGTTTTTAGTACAAGGGTTGTGGGGAAAAAAAGTGCTGATAAACCGGCACCTATTTTTTGTAGGCCCTAGCAGATTTGTTAAACAACAGGTTTCATATTTTGACTAGTTGATGTCCCAGGGACAGAAAGTACAAAAGCAAGCCATATGTCAATGCAACAGGTCCAGACCATAAGATTACAAGTGAAAGGACTTCTGGGATTGTTTACTTTAATAGCTGCCTATTTCGCTTAATGGGACCCTGTATCATCTGATGTCTCCAGTATAATTATATGAACGCATGGTTTTATGTCTACACCTATCTAAAAATGTGGACACAATCAGAATGTGGACAAGATCAGGACAAAGGACGCAAGTTAGAACCAGGTATAAAACGGGGCTTACAGTGGGGAGAAGAAGTATTTGATACACTGCCGATTTTGCAGGTTTTCCTACTTACAAAGCATGTAGAGGTCTGTAATTTTTATCATAGGAACAAAAATCCAGAAAATCACATTGTATGATTTTTAAGTAATTCATTTGCATTTTATTGCATGACATAAGTATTTGATCACCTACCAACCAGTAAGAATTCCGGCTCTAACAGACCTGTTAGTTTTTTCTTTAAGAAGCCCTCCTGTTCTCCACTCATTACCTGTATTAACTGTCACCTGTTTGAACTCGTTACCTGTATAAAAGACACCTGTCCACACACTCAATCAAATAGACTCCAACCTCTCCACAATGGCCAAGACCAGAGAGCTGTGTAAGGACATCAGGGATACAATTGTAGACCTGCACAAGGCTGGGATGGGCTACAGGACAATAGGCAAGCAGCTTGGTGAGAAGGCAACAACTGTTGGCGCAATTATTAGAAAATGGAAGAAGTTCAAGATGACGGTCAATCACCCTCGGTCTGGGGCTCCATGCAAGATCTCACCTCGTGGGGTATCAATGATCATGAGGAAGGTGAGGGATCAGCCCAGAACTACACGGCAGGACCTGGTCAATGACCTGAAGAGAGCTGGGACCACAGTCTCAAAGAAAACCATTAGTAACACACTACGCCGTCATGGATTAAAATCCTGCAGTGCACGCAAGGTCCCCCTGCTCAAGCCAGCGCATGTCCAGGCCCGTCTGAAGTTTGCCAATGAACATCTGGATGATCCAGAGGAGGAATGGGAGAAGGTCATGTGGTCTGATGAGACAAAAGTAGAGCTTTTTGGTCTAAACTCCACTCGCCGTGTTTGGAGGAAGAAGAAGGATGAGTACAACCCCAAGAACACCATCCCAACCGTGAAGCATGGAGGTGGAAACATCATTCTTTGGGAATGCTTTTCTGCAACGGGGACAGGACGACTGCACCATATTGAGGGGAGGATGGATGGGGCCATGTATCGCGAGATCTTGGCCAACAACCTCCTTCCCTCAGTAAGAGCATTGAAGATGGGTCGTGGCTGGGTCTTCCAGCATGACAACGACCCGAAACACACAGCCAGGGCAACTAAGGAGTGGCTCCGTAAGAAGCATCTCATGGGCCTGGAGTGGCCTAGCCAGTCTCCAGACCTGAACCCAATAGAAAATCTTTGGAGGGAGCTGAAAGTCCATATTGCCCAGCGACAGCCCCAAAACCTGAAGGATCTGGAGAAGGTCTGTATGGAGGAGTGGGCCAAAATCCCTGCTGCAGTGTGTGCAAACCTGGTCAAGACCTACAGGAAACATATGATCTCTGTAATTGCAAACAAAGGTTTCTGTACCAAATATTAAGTTCTGCTTTTCTGATGTATCAAATACTTATGTCATGCAATAAAATGCAAATTAATTACTTAAAAATCATACAATGTGATTTTCTGGATTTTTGTTTTAGATTCCGTCTCTCACAGTTGAAGTGTACCTATGATAAAAATTACAGACCTCTACATGCTTTGTAAGTAGGAAAACCTGCAAAATCGGCAGTGTATCAAATACTTGTTCTCCCCACTGTATGTTACAAGAGCTTCTCCTTCCTGAGTAACCTCATGAGACATAAGAATGTCCACAATGGGGAGAAATCATAGCAGTGTGGCTTGAGATGTACACCGGGGATATCTGGGAACCATTTTTTTGCTGAAATATTATAGTTATCATGTGAAGTGTCCTGGGGTAAAATATTACGTATATTTAGCTAGCTAGTTATAGAAACATGATACCATCAATGCAAGCTGTAAAATAACTACCAACTTTACTTAGAGCACAGCAACCTTAGAAATGAAGCTAGCTAGCTCCAACAAGTAGACCTGAGCAGATAGCTTTATCACTAGCATGTCATTCTGGGACATGGAGCTTTAGCTATCATTATTCAAGTAATAGTTTAATACTACAAAAAAATGTACCAATACTTTACTTTTTTTTTTTCAATAAATGTATATTTCGTCTCTCTGTTTCAAAAATGTCCTTCAACTCACAAGACGCTGAATGTATCTCACAGGAGAAAGCAGCCGAGCAAGCGAAACAGCACTCCTCTGTCTCTCTACGTGTAGGCCATCTGTCTGATGCTGTCTGGTCTAAACGATTATGACATTGTTGCCACCGGTAGCATTGAAGGCAAGGGAAGCCAGCGAGCACTTGGCCTCCCTTGATAAAAAAAAAAAGTATAAACATTTGCCAATCAGCCTTGGTGCTAAACTGGCCGAGCTCAACTGTGAATGGTCCTGGTGCTCCAAATAAAAGTGTCAAGTGAAGCCAGCTTGGATTTAGGCGTCCCTCCTATCAAATCCCATTGAGAGCATATGTCCTTGACAGAAAAACTTGAATTGTTGCATCTCGTTGTGTTGTTGTCACTTTCCTAAATTAGCCATGGATGGAAATAGGGATTTGGACTTCTTGTTTTACTTAATTCTCCATACTGGCCAATGATTATAACGGCGATTCTGATCCAACCATTAATTCATACATTGTTGTGCCCCTGGCCTGAGAAGATGGAAGTTCAATATGTAGCTAAATGTAGAAGGCTAGTGTTAACTAGCTAAAGTTGCCCATGAATGGAAGTTAGGCTAGCGAGCAAGCATTTTAGCCAAGTAGCCTAGCCTGTATGACAGGGTGATAAACCGTTTTGTCAACTGATCTTGAAAATTATCACTATACTATATTAAAAAACACCGCCATAGATTATTCAACTAACCTGGTATTGGCGATACTCTCTTTGTTCTTGATTCTGGAAAAATTATCTTATATTTAAAAAAATATATCGAGTGAGATGCCTCTTGCATGTGTGTGTAGATCTTTATTTTGGTAGCACTGTGACGCGCTGTCATCTACTTCTGAAAGTGGCCGCGGCTGCGTCGCATAGAAATGACTAGTTCCAGCAAAGATGCTGGGAAATTCTAGATGTGCGGCAGCTATGATGGCGAGGAACCTCCTCGCGTGGTACAAAACATGGATTTACTATCTTTGAGTTTTCTCTGGTGTTTGTAGAACCACCTGCAACTGGACACTGACATTTATAAGATAACCGTTTTCCAGAATCGAAAACAAAGAGAGTATCGCCAACACCAGGTTAGATGAAGAATCTATGGCTGTGTTTTTGTATAGGCAAACCTGTAACATCCAGTAATGGATACCAAAAATCTTTGGTTATATCACATTATCTGGTGTACAATCTGTAGCTAAGTTGGAGTAGGATGCAGAGTACCCTGCCTCTGTCCTTATCCTAGTTGTAATTTTTTTTTACTGTCAGGATGTTCATTTCTAGCTCATAAACTACAATCCTTTGCTGTGATGATTTCTTTGATTCATTCTTATCTCAGTTGTATCTCATGATCTATTCAGCTCTCCTCCCATGTGTCCTGCTCCCAGAAATAAACCAAGTGCTATTCACCAAGCGTGGGCTCAGCTGATTCACTCACATGTGAGGAGAACCAACCTACTGCAGTTTGCACTAGCCCTGCCATCACTATTAGACATTGAGACCACATATGCATTTGCCTGTTGTGCATTTTAGAGTTGAAGAGCACCAATTACAGATACACATGCTTGTTAGAGCATCTCAAAGACTAAATTCAATATAGAATCAGTTTGACGTGGTGACAGATTATGTTTTACTATTGTAACATGCAGTGATAAGAATTATATTGTCCCCGTCAGGAGCCCAGGCTTTTGCCGTAGATGATAGAGTTCTCGTCGCTGGACCACGCGATCTTAAGATTGTATTCCGCTAAGGCACTTCACTCGCTCTACATCGGTTGGCTACATTGGTGACTAGGATGGGATCATTTTGATACACCTATGGGGCCTGGGCACACAAATGCTCCTAGAGAGAGGGGGGAATACTGAAGCATGCATTGATTACAGTTCTACAGTCTCCATCAGAAGCTCAGGATTTTGACAGATGGTGAAGCTCTCATTTCTGGTCTGCAACATTGTAAGATCGTGCCTCCTATGGCACTTCTCTCTATATATACACATTGATTGGTAGGTTACACTATATTTAGATACTTCAAATACTGCTTGAGACACCTTTTGCTATTTGTCTTCGTACTTAATAAATGGTGAAACAGTAAATGTGATAGTGTTCTTTATTTGAATGTATATGCATGAAATGTACATTATGGAAAACATTCCTCACACTCAATCATAGTTAGTAGTAGAATATGGATTGGCAAGAATTTGGCAGTGTCAACTTTTAAAAGGTTAGTAGGAAAGTTAGGCTAATCATTTAAACCACCTAAATATATTCACATTAACTGAACATTTAGTAGAAAACTCAAACATTAATTTCAACTGCTTTTTTCTATAACCCTGCAGACTATCATTCTCCATACGGTATATTCCAATGCATCCAACATTATGCATGCCCACCATGGCATTGGGCAGCTGCTGACATTTGAGGACTCATCTGGTTTAGAAATCAATCTCTGGTCATCTTATTCTCAGAGCTGGGTAGTAACGAGTTACATTTACTCCGTTACATTTACTTGAGTAAGTTTTTGAAAAAATTATACTTCTAGGAGTAGTTTTAAATCACTATACTTTTTACTTTTACTTGAGTAGATTTGTGAAGAAGAAACTGTACTCTTACTCCGCTACATTAGGCTACAATGAGGTCGTTACTTTTCTTTTACCTCTTTGGTATTCTACGCGTCATTGGCTTTATCCCCGCATATGCCTTATTTTAATGTTTTATTTTGACGAGAGAGAGAGAGACTTCCGCTAAGGCTCTACCACGTGACTGTGTTTCACCAATCAAACGTAGTTGTGCAGTCTCGTCACTTTACCATACTCAATCTCAGTGGCGGGACGGGTTGGCTTTACAGTCATAGCAACACAAAAATGTCAGAATTAGCCGTCGGCAATGCAGACACAGACGAGGAGGAACACCCGCACCCCTGGCCTCATATTGAAAGCATGTTTACCTTAGTAAAAGTGCGAAAGAACAGCTACATTATGCGGTGTCTTCTGTGTCTACCAAAACAAACGGACATTTCAGCATTCAAGAACTCAACATCTAACTTGAGGAAACATGTAGCGGTAAGTTTCCTAAATTAGTTTTTTTTTGCTGTGGATAGGCGAATGTTTGTCTTTTAGGTTACATATGTTTTAAAACATTTTCTATATATATATATATATATATATATATATATATATATTATATTGTAAATGACCCAGCTGGGTCATAAAGTAAAAGAGAGGCGGGCACCAGGTGTACAGGCAGAACACAGGTTTATTCCTAAATGGGCTGTTGTTCAGGCTACAACCCACGCCGCTAAACCTCAAACATACACAAATAGAACATATCCAAATCAAGGGTCCCGAACAGAAGAGAGCGAGATGAGACCGTAACCCCTATTTAATCATTCCCAAAATCCCGCGGATTACCCATCATACCCCCAACCTTTCCATCTGTCCTGGCATTTTTAACCCCGCTAGTACCCATGAGAACGATAACACATCCATGAACACAGAACACAATACAGGGTCGTTACATAGCCCCCTCCTTTCTAAACCCTAGCCCCTAGGGTTACAAAACAAAATCCTTAAAACGACCCTGGAGGTCGCATCAGTCTCTTGTGCCTTCCTTGACTCTCACTGGTGGACCCCAGAACACTCATCTGCCCCAATGTCATTTCCAGCACCTCGAAGAGGCAGCCCCCCGTCCCCAGGCTCAGCTTGCTTAGAGTCTCCTCGCTAGACTGTCCCCAGTGTGCTCACACTCAGAGTCCTCACTTCCATTCCCTACCGTTTTCCTCCCTCTGTAGGGGCGCCAATCGGTCCCGGTGGACCACCACCTTCCTGCCCCGTGGGGAACCTCCACCCGGTACGTCACCTCCCCCACTCTCTCTATCACCAGGCACGGCCCCACCCAGGCACTGTCCAGCTTTGGGCACCGCCCTTGCGCGTGGGGTTGTGAAGCCACCGCGTTCTCCCGCTTCCAAAGTGCCTCCCCCCAGCGCGTGAGTCATAGTGGCGCTTTGGCGCATTCCTGCGTTCTCGAGTTGCTCTCTTGCGAAGGTGTGAGCCGCTTCTAACCGGTTCTGCAGTCACGAACATAGTTCGGGCCAGGCAAAACCCCGTTCGTCGTTATCAGGAGGGTGGCCAAACGCCAGTTCGGCTGGGTGCCAACTCACGACCTAACATTAGTAGCGCTGGGGAGCACGCAGTCGATTCCTGAACAGCCGACCTACATGCCAGAGAATAAACGGTAAGTGGGTGTCCCAATCTCTCTGGTGTTTTGAGGTAACGATAGCCAGCTGTTGTGCTAATGTTCTGTTAAATCTCACCAGCCCATCACTCTGGGGATGAAGCGGAGTAGTGCGCGTCTTCTCCGCGCCTAACCGTCTACACAACTCTGAGAACACCCCCGTGACTCAAAGTTTCTCCCCTGGTCGCTGTGTCATAGACTGTGGCACCCCGAACCGACTGATTATTCCCCCTACCAATGCATCAGCTACTGTTTCTGCCTCCTGGTCTGGGAGAGCGTAAGCCTCTGGCCACTTGGTGAAGTAGTCCATAGCAGTTAGAATCCACCTGTTACCGCTGTCTGTGATTGGAAACGGTCCAACTATGTCTACCCCCAGTCTCTCCATGGGCTCCCCTACTGGGAATTGTTGTAGGAGGGCGTGTGACTGACCTGGAGGTCCTTTCTTAGCAGCACACTCATCGCACTGCCTGCAAAAAGTCCTCCACATCCCTCCTGTGCCTGGCCCAATAGAAGCCTTTACGTACGCGCTTTAACGTTTTGGAGACCCCAAAATGCCCTGCGCACTCCCCGTGAAGCTGCTGTAACACGCTCCCTTGCAGCCTTTGGGAACCACTACCTGCCACGTCATTTCTCCAGTAGCTGGCTTTTCCACCCCTCTGAGAGCACTCCCTCAGCCACTCTAAGGACTGAGAATTTAGCCCAGAGTCCTTTGGTGACTGGTGATAGAGGGGCTACTTCCCCCATGGCGGTCGCTTCTCTCTTCCACCCACCCCCAGCACAGGACGCAGCTCTGCGTCCTCCTCCTGGCGACGCCTCCACTCCCCGACGTCCACAGCCTCAAGCTCCCGGCACTCTGTCACCCTCAGCTGACTCACCGTGGCGGTGACTCCTCCTCCATGCACAGTTCCCTCTCTCGCTCCACCCGTTTGGCGCAGTACCCACAGCCGTCCCTCAGCACACGGGCGGCGGGACAAGGCGTCTGCATTGCTGTGGCGAAGGCCGGCCCTGTGCTCCACCTGGAAGTCGTAGGGTTGCAGCTCCTCCAACCAGCGGGCGATCTGACCCTCTGGCTCCTTGAAGGAGAGAAGCCACTGCAGGGCGGAGTGATCCGTCCGCACCACAAACGGCAGGCCCCCAGGTAGTACTTGAAATGGCGTACTGCTGCCACGACAGCCAAAAGCTCCCTCCTGTCACGCAGTAGCGTTTTCCAGCCTTATCAAGTTCTGCTGTAATAAGCTACTACGTGCTCCCCGTCAGAACCACGCTGAGCCGCACGGCCCCCAAGCCCTCATTGCTTGCATCGGTGTCCAGAATAAACGGACGGTTTGGGTCTGGTGAGGACAGGACAGGGGCTCCACCAGGGCACGTTTGAGGGCCTCAAACGCCCGCTGGTGCTCTTCGGTCCACTGAAAGACAGTGTCCTTCTTGAGAAGGTGGTTCAAAGGAGCTGCTATCCCCGCAAACCCTTTCACAAACCTACGATAGTAGGATGCCAGACCCAGGAAGCTCTTAACCTCCTTTTTTTTCCTTTGGAATTGGCCACCCCCCTCACAGCCTCCACTTTGTCTGGCAACGTGCTGATACCCTCACCACCCAGCTGATGACCCAGGAACGCCAACTCCCTTTGCATGAAATGGCACTTTTCCGGGTGTAATTTAGCCCCGCCCCGAGATCCTCTCCAGCACTCGCCTAAGTGCCCCCAGTGCCCCCTCAAACGACGTGCCATGTACCAATATGTCGTCTAGGTACACGACACACTCGTCTCTCGGAACCCCCGCCAGCACTCTGTCCATGAGCCTCTCAAAGGTGGCAGGAGCATTACAAAGCCCGAAGCACAGCACCTTGAACTGCCAATGGCCCCTATCCGTGGAGAAGGCCGTTTTTCACGTGCCCCAGGCGAGAGGGGCACCTGCCAGTAGCCGCTGCGGAGATCAAGGGAAGAGAACCACGAGGACCCTCTGACGTGGTCTAGCGACTCATCGATCCTCGGTATGGGGTAAGAGTCTTTAATGGTGACAGAATTTAGGCCCCTGTAGTCCGCAGACAAAACCTAAGTTTACCCCCTTTCTTAGGCACCATGACGACCGGCGCGGACCACGGGCTATCTGATGGCTCAATGAAATCAGCCCGCAACATGTCAGCAATAGCTGTGGCTGCTGCTTCCCTCTTGGCAAGGGGAATGCGACGGGGCGAATTTTAATGGGTTGGTTGTCCCCAGTGTCGATGTCGTGCTGAACCAGGTGCGTTTTGCCCTACCTCATCTTCCCCCAAGCGAAGCTATCTTTAAAGTCAAACAGCAGCTGCTTTAATTGTCTCTGTTGTCCCTCGTCCAGACCTTGACAGTTTTTCAGCCACACAGCCTCAACGAGCGTCGAGAACTTCCTCCTTCCCCCCGTCGGGCTGATGGGGGTGAAGGAGCCAGTGTGTTTGGGCTACTGGGATGCCTGTGCTTGCACCATTATGGGGAGTGAAGGTCGTTGCCGCCGGAGACAGCTGCTGGGATGGAACAACGACCAAGGAGCAGCCGGAACGACCAGTGGAGTTTCGGCAAGCTTGGAGGAAGACGGAGGGACAGCCCTGCCCCCTGCTGGCCCTCCCGTAGGCGACATTCCCACTGTGGGCCCCCCGACAGCCTCAAAGTGCCCGAAGCTAAGTCCAACTGAGCCCCACAGTTTTTTCAAAAAGTCCATTCCCAGTATACAGGGGTCCTGTACCGCTGCTACCCACACCGGACACCCCACAGTTCTCCCCCACAGTCACAGAACACCCGACACTTCCCTAACATGGGGGCTAGCTCCCCCGTGACAGTCCGTAGCTGGACAAAGGTCGGCTCCACCCGCACCCCAACAGGTAGTATGTCTGGTCTCACCAGGGTTACTGTAGAGCCCGTGTCGACCAGGGCCAAACATTCCACCCCCTCTACCTTGACGATGACATTGCAGAAGTCCCCAATGGTGGTGCGTCCCACCACAACTACCGGACTAGGAAACACGGTGGCCGCTACACCCTGGGGAAGCAGGTCCCCACCCTCTTGCCTGCACTGCTGGGTACATCTTCTGCTTACTGTGGGTTCGGGGCGGAGGAATGGGCCCGCGTGCCCCTCTGCGCGAGAACCCGCTGTCGTTTCCCTGTTGACTGGAGAATCTGCCACACTCCCGCTGAATGTGGCCAGTCTGGCCACAACCCCAGCAGACAATGGAAGTTGAGCTGACACTGCGATGTTGTCTGGAGCCTTCTCAATGACAAGCGAAGCGGTCTTGACTAACCCTCCCAACTCGTCGACCCACTCTGGTTTGGTGACCCCCAGCACCCCCGGCCGCTGCTCTCACCTCTGGTTGACTGGCAACCTCCACTCTCACTCCCTCACCCCAGATCAGCTCCCTCTTCCTGGCTATCTCCACTGCAGCCCGCAGAGATGCTGGGTCCGACATCTGCACATGCTTACCCAGTTCGGTGGGGAGAGCGCTCTAATGAAACTGTCCCGTGCCAGCTCGTCTTGCACCCCAATCGAGACATATTTGCATAAGCCCGCCTGGTCAGGCTCAGAATATCACTTGCCAACGCCTTTAATGATTCCCCCTGGAAGTCTCTTTTTGTTATTCAGTTCAATCCGCAGCATGTTGGGCTGTGCATCGCTGCCGAAACGGCCCCCCAATGCCTCCACTAGCGCACCGTAGTCGCCCCTCTCTCGTCCGGGGCTAGCGTTAGCAGGCATTCCGACGCCTCTCTGACAGGCTCAGGGCAAGCTGTAACCCTTTCGTCTCGTCAGACCACCTCCCGGCTCTAGCCAACAACTCGAATTGAGTGAAAAAAACTTCCCATTTACCTTGTCCATTGAACTTTGGGGAGTTTAGCCGCCACCGTGGCTAATGGCAATAGGGCGCTGCCATCTCTGTTTACATAAGGGAGGTCCAGCCATTTCCGCACGCGGTGACGTCGATATCTCCGTCGCGTGACGCTGTTCTGGTCGAGCGGTTTGAAGGAAAACCCGCCCGTTCTGCCATCTTGCTGACTGACAATTTAACTCCCGCCATGTGGCTCTCAGCTCTTCTACAGCCGTCATCGCCCTGACCTCCCGACCGGGTACACCCGAGCCCACAACGGCCACTTTGTCCGACTCTTCCTTAACTTTCCGCCTCGCCCCGATCATCTGACCGTGATGCGAGTCACGCTAAAGCTAACCACGGCCTATACTGAAACAGCTAACTCGCCTAATCTCGATCTATCCCGTCGTTCGAAAGCACTTCTGACACCAATGTAATGACCCAGCTGGGTCATAAAGTAAAAGAGAGGCGGGCACCAGGTGTACAGGCAGAACACAGGTTTATTCCTAAATGGGCTATTGTTCAGGCCACAACCCACGCCGCTAAACCTCAAACATACACAAATAGAACATGTCAAATCAAGGGTCCCGAACAGAAGAGAGAGAGATGAGACCGTAACCCCTATTTAATCATTCCCAAAATCCCGCGGGATTACCCATCATACCCCCCAACCTTTCCATCTGTCCTGGCATTTTTAACCCCCGCTAGTACCCATGAGAACGATAACACATCCATGAACACAGAACACAATACAGGGTCGTTACAATATATATATATATATATATATATATATATATATATATATCCACATTTGATGTGATAATACGTCTCTTTAATGTCTTGATCTCCCCTGTAGCCTCACAGATTTTTTTTTTTGTCCACAGAGGATTCACCCCAACAAACTGGCAAAGTACACAGACTTACTAGAGAACCACAGAAAGCGTAAGTCCTCCTCTTCCAGTGATACTCTCTGTGAAAAATGCAAAAATCACAGCCTTTGCTGCCCCAGGGCGGGTAACACAAGCAACGCTTGACAAGCTGATGCTAAATTTTTGTATGTGAGGCCAACCAACCATTTTCTGTGGTTGAGACGCCATCCTTCAACTTTGATAGAAACCTTGCAACCTCATACAGTAATGACAAGGAAAACGTTATGCACAAGAATACAAGAAGCTGCAAAACACAAGAAGAGCATAATCATCAAAAAGCTGAGTGCTGTGAACTATGTTGCTAACATAGCTACTAGGTGTCACCTGTCACTGGATAGACAACACCTCACTGGAGAGGCACTCCACATTGGCTTGTAGACCTGTCAAAGGCTCGACACACGTTTGATGTCCTTGCTGCTGCATTAGAGGAAATACATTCTGAGTACCACATCAGGGAAAAAATGACCAGGACGACAACAGACAGTGGCTCAAACTTCCTTTCGATTATATGGTGAGGAGGAAGCCATCAATGTACAAGAGGAGAGTGACTCCACCCTTGATGATGCAACAGAAGATCAGAGTGAGTCAGAGGTGGAGTATCAAGATGTCTGCAATTCTGGATGACAACACAGGCCTTGAGTACCAACTTCCAAGGGCACCAAAAGTGTGCATGCCATCTCCTCAATCTTATATCCACAGTTGATGCCACTGCTGCAGGAGGAGCTGCAAACGAAACCTACAAGAGGCTGTCTCGGTCTGCTTTTGCAAAATGTCATGCTCTTTGGAATAAAACCAGCAGGTCAACCTGGCTCATGAAACAGTGGAACGTGGAATGCAAGCTGCAGTTTCTCCGACCCAATCAGACACGCTGGAGCTCCCTGTTCCTCGCTGTAGAAAGGGATTGTGCGCATTCACCGAGAGCAAGGAGAACAAGCAATTCGCAATGTCTGCACAGCATTAAAGATAAAGATGTGTTGACAAAATGTATATTTTGTTTTTAAAGAATAATAAAAGTAAATAAGCCTTGCTGATTAATGGGTGAATCCACTTGTCTCAAGTAACTAAGTTTTCTTTGCATGGTGGTGTGACAATTGTGGATGACTTGAATGAAATATATATATATATATATTTTGTATTTAACATGTACAATGCATAATAAAGACATTGTACCAGAAATAGCTTTATAAGTAATTGTTTTATCGTTACATCTTTTATAGGTTCAATCCAGCTGAAAATGGGTTTTTGGTCGAGTATGCTGCTGTGATGAAGCCTGTTGCCATGGTCCTTAATATCCTCCAAGGGGAATGATCTGTGCATATGGGCCTCCTGCTGCCAACACTTTACCAGTTGCGGGACAAGCTGAAGAAGTTGGAGTCAACTTGCAAAATGTGTACACCTCTTGTTCACGCCCTGCAGCAAGGGGATCCGAAACGTTTGGAGACGTCATGAAAGAGCCTGAGCTGATTGCAGCAGCAATACTCCTACCAAGATTCAGAACATCCTGGACCACAGAGGAGAACATCTTAAATGCTGGTAAATATACTTGTTTATCAATTCAAATGTGAACCAGTAGACATTGACCTATATAACTCTGTATAATGTTACTGTCATTTAGGATTATAGTGTGTCAGTGACAAACCACAGGGTGGCAATATAGTTAGTGTGACTTTTTTTTTGCTGACTTTTCTTGTTAGATATTGGAACTGGAAGTAAACATAATGCCCGATCTACAACTACATCACTCTCCTCTAATGCCTTTTAGAGAACATGCATTCAGCTTAATTTGTGTTCTGGGATACTAGGCCTGCAATATTGTTTTATTTGGCCATCTATCGTGGACTGGTGCTTTTTCAGTTGATGTGTACTGCTGCTCTTTTCCTCTGCTCAGTGAGATGTGCAGTGTGGCCTAATCACAGATCAGAGTATTCATTTCTAGGCACACAGAAAAAGGGGCTGTTGCTTGCCATGCAATACAAAAGGTACTGAGTAGGCCTAATCAACACCTATTGATTATTTTCACGTTGACCGCTTCCTTCTGGTGTGCAGTTTTCTGTTCAGCATGCCTGGTATGAAATGTTTGTGTGTTTCCTTCTGTTGTTCTGTCACTGTGAGACACACACACAGTTTGAGAGTTTATGGGCTGCCTCGTTCTAGTTCTGCCTGGTAAAAAAGTATAAAGGTTTGGAAATTTGTTATTTACTTGTGCTTATTTATTTTTTATTTATTATTATTTTATTTTTTAATACTTGAATTTACCTGAATTATTTTAATTTAAGCTATTTTTGTAATTCATTAAAGATGATTATTTTGTATTTTTGTCTGTCTGATTGTTGTCTTGTGTTAAAAAATAAATCAGACGTTACTCAACAGTTACTCAGTACTTGAGTAGTTTTTTCACCAAGTACTTTTTTACTCTTACTCAAGTAATTATTTGGATGACTACTTTTTACTTTTTACTTGAGTCATATTATTCTGAAGTAACAGTACTTTTACTTGAGTACAATTTTTGGCTACTCTACCCACCTCTGCAAGT
>NW_025538228.1:0-21687 GCF_020615455.1 Coregonus clupeaformis | reverse complement strand
TCTTATGTAGGTGTCTCATAACCAGCCATAAAATATTGCAATATACTGTAATAATAAATAATAATATGCCATTTAGCAGACGCTTTTATCCAAAGCGACTTACAGTCATGCGTGCATACATTTTTTGTGTATGGGTGGTCCCTGGGATCGAACCCACTACCTTGTATGTCACAACACGTCTAAATATGTCATTACAGTGTTATGACATGGTTATGAAATGGTTATGACATGGTTATGAAATGGTTATGACATGGTTATGACGCTAGGCATCCAATAAAGTGTTACCAAAAGGGTCAATGCAGATAGTCCGGGTAGCTACAGTATTTGGTTAACTATTTAACTAACTACAGTATTTAGCAGTCTTATGGCTTGGGGGTAGAAGCTTGGGGGTAGAAGCTGTTCAGGCTTCTGTTGGTTCCAGATTTGGTACATCGGTACCGTTTGCCGTGACTTGGGTGGCTGGAGTCTTTGACAATTTTTAGGGCCTTTCTCTGACACCACCTGGTATAGAGGTCCTGGATGGCAGGGAGCTCGGCCACAGTGATGTACTGGGATGTACGCACCACCCTCTGTAGCACCTTGCGGACTGATGCCAAGCAGTTGCCATACGCAACGGTGATGCAGCCAGTCAAGATGCTCTCAATGGTGCAGCTGTATAACTTTTGAGGATCTGAAGGCCCATGCCAAATCTTTTCCAGCCTCCTGAGGGGAAGAGGGCGTTGTCGTGCCCTCTTCACGACTGTCTTGGTGTGTTTGGACCATGATAGATCCTTAGTGATGTGGACACCGAGGAACTTGAAGCTCTCGACCCGCTCCACTATAGCTCTGTCGATGTGAATGGTGGCGTGCTCGGCCCTCCGTTTCCTGTAGTCCACGATCAGCTCATTTGTCTTGCTGGTGCGTTGAGGAGGTTGTTGTCCTGCCAACACACTGCCAGGTCTCTGACCTCCTCCTTATAGGCTGTCTCATCGCGTTGTGATCAGGCCTACCACCGTTGTGTCATCTGAAAACGTAACGATGGTGTTGAGTCGTGCGCGCGCCACGCAGTTGTGGGTGAACAGGGATTACAGGTGGAGACTAAGCCCGCACCCCTGAGTGGGCCCCAGTGTCGAGGGTCAGCGTGGCGGATGTGTTGTTGCCGACCCTCACCACCTGGGGGCGGCCGTCAGGAAGTTCAGGATCCAGTTGCAGAGGAGGCATTCAGACCCAGGGTCCTTAGCTTAGTGATGAGCTTGGAGAGCACTATGGTGTTGAACTCTGAGCTGTAGTCAATGAACAGCATTCTCACATACACTACCGTTCAAAAGTTTGGGGTCACTTAGACATTTCCTTGTTTTCCATGAAAACATACATGAAATGAGTTTGAATAGGAAATATAGCAAAATGAATAGGAAATGTAGACATTGACAAGGTTAGAAATAATGATTTTTGAATGTAATTAATAATTGTGTCCTTCAAACTTTGCTTTCCGTCAAATAATCATCTATTTGACGCAATTATCAGCCTTGCAGACCTTTGGGCATTCTAGTTGTCAATTTGTTGAGGTAATCTGAAGAGATTTCACCCCATGCTTCTAGAAGCACCTCCCACAAGTTGGATTGGCTTGATGGGCACTTCTTCGTACCATTACGGTCAAGCTGCTCCCACAACAGCTCAATAGGGTTGAGATCCGGTGACTGTGCTGGCCACTACATTATAGACAGAATACCAGCTGACTGCTTCTTCCCTAAATAGTTATTGCATAGTTTGGAGCTGTGCTTTGGGTCATTGTCCTGTTGTAAGAGGAAATTGGCTCCATCAAGCGCCGTCCACAGGGTATGGCATGGTGTTGCAAAATGGAGTGATAGCCTTCCTTCTTCAAGATCCCTTTTACCCTGTACAAATGTCCCACTTTACCACCACCAAAGCACCCCCAGACAATCACATTGCCTCCACCATGCTTGACAGATGAAATCAAGCACTCCTCCAGCATCTTTTCATTTGGTCTGCGTCTCACAAATGTTCTTCTTTGTGATCAGAACACCTCAAACTTCGATTAGTCTGTCCATAACACTTTTTTCCATTCTTCCTCTGTCCAGTGTCTGTGTTCTTTAGCCCATCTTAATCTTTTCTTTTTATTGGCCAGTCTGAGATATGGCTTTTTCTTTGCAACTCTGCCTAGAAGGTCAGCATCCCGGAGTCGCCTCTTCACTGTTGACGTTGAGACTGGTGTTTTGTGGGTACTATTTAATGAAGCTGCCAGTTGAGGACCTGTGAGGCGTCTGTTTCTCAAAACAGACACTCTAATGTATTTGTCCTCTTTCTCAGTTGTGCACGGGGCCTCCCACTCCTCTTTCTATTCTGGTTAGAGCCAGTTTGCGCTGTTCTGTGAAGGAGTAGTACACAGCGTTGTACGAGATCTTCAGTTTCTTGGCAATTTCTCGCATGGAATAGCCTTCATTTCTCAGAACAAGAACAGACTAACAAGTTTCAGAAGAAAGTTATTTGTTTCTGGCCATTTTGAGCCTGTAATCGAACCCACAATTGCTGTGTCACGATCGTCGTTAAGAGAGGAGGACCAAGGCGCAGCGTGATGAACGAACATGTTTATTTATCATTAGCGATAAACACGGACAGTAAACAAAACAACAAAACGACTCGTAACGTCCTAGGTAAACATAGACCAACACGGAACAAGAACCCACAAACACAAAGGGAAAAAACAGACAGTTTAAATATGGCTCCCTATCAGAGACAACCAGCCACAGCTGACACTCGTTGCCTCTGATTGGGAGCCACTCGCCAACATAGAAATAAACAAACTAGAACTCCCAACATAGAAACAGAACACATAGAATGAACACACCCTGGCTCAACATACAGTGGGGGAAAAAAGTATTTAGTCAGCCACCAATTGTGCAAGTTCTCCCACTTAAAAAGATGAGAGAGGCCTGTAATTTCCATCATAGGTACACGTCAACTATGACAGACAAAATGAGAAAAAAAAATTCCAGAAAAAAATCACATTGTAGGATTTTTATGTGAATTTATTTGCAAATTATGGTGGAAAATAAGTATTTGGTCAATAACAAAAAGTTTCCCATCTCTTTGTTATAAACCCTTTGTTGCAGCAATGACACAGGTCAAACGTTTTCTATAAGTCTTCACAAGGTGTTCACACACTGTTGCTGGTATTTTGGCCCATTCCTCCATGCAGATCTCCTCTAGAGCAGTGATGTTTTGGGGCTGTCGCTGGGCAACACAGACTTTCAACTCCCTCCAAAGATTTTCTATGGGGTTGAGATCTGGAGACTGGCTAGGCCACTGCAGGACCTGAAATGCTTCTACGCAAGCCACTCCTTCGTTGCCGGGCGGTGTGTTTGGGATCATTGTCATGCTGAAAGACCCAGCCACGTTTCATCTTCAATGCCCTTGCTGATGGAAGGAGGTTTTCACTCAAAATCTCACGATACATGGCCCCATTCATTCTTTCCTTTACACGGATCAGTCGTCCTGGTCCCTTTGCAGAAAAACAGCCCCAAAGCATGATGTTTCCACCCCCCATGCTTCACAGTAGGTATGGTGTTCTTTGGATGCAACTCAGCATTCTTTGTCCTCCAAACACGCAGAGTTAAGTTTTTACCAAAAGTTCTATTTTGGTTTCATCTGACCATATGACATTCTCCCCAATCCTCTGCTGGATCATCCAAATGCACTCTAGCAAACTTCAGACGGGCCTGGACATGTACTGGCTTAAGCAGGGGGACACGTCTCGCACTGCAGGATTTGAGTCCCTGGCGGCGTAGTGTGTTACTGATGGTAGGCTTTGTTACTTTGGTCCCAGCTCTCTGCAGGTCATTCACTAGGTCCCCCCGTGTGGTTCTGGGATTTTTGCTCACCGTTCTTGTGATCATTTTGACCCCCACGGGGTGAGATCTTGCGTGGAGCCCCAGATCGAGGGAGATTATCAGTGGTCTTGTATGTCTTCCATTTCCTAATAATTGCTCCCACAGTTGATTTCTTCAAACCAAGCTGCTACCTATTGCAGATTCAGTCTTCCCAGCCTGGTGCAGGTCTACAATTTTGTTTCTGGTGTCCTTTGACAGCTCTTTGGTCTTGGCCATAGTGGAGTTTGGAGTGTGACTGTTTGAGGTTGTGGACAGGTGTCTTTTATACTGATAACAAGTTCAAACAGGTGCCATTAATACAGGTAACAGTGGAGGACAGAGGAGCCTCTTAAAGAAGAAGTTACAGGTCTGTGAGAGCCAGAAATCTTGCTTGTTTGTAGGTGACCAAATACTTATTTTTCCACCATAATTTGCAAATAAATTCGTTAAAAATCCTACAATGTGATTTTCTGGAATTTTTTTCCTCATTTTGTCTGTCATAGTTGATGTGTACCTATGATGAAAATTACAGGCCTCTCTCATCTTTTTAAGTGGGAGAACTTGCACAATTGGTGGCTGACTAAATACTTTTTTCCCCCACTGTATAGAGTCCCAGAGCCAGGGTGTTACAGTACCCCCCTAAAAGGCGCGGACTGCGACCGCGCCTCAAATAGAGCAAAACAGGGGAGGGCTGGGTGGGCATTCCTCCGGCGGCGGTTCTGGCTCGGCCTTGCCCACCACCCTCCAATAAACCCCCCATAGCGCCCCTGGTCCGGTCTGGCCCCGCTGGCTGGAGCTGAACTGGACGTAACAGGAGCGGTTAGCTTCAGCTCCGTAGTGGAGCAGTTGACCGTACCTTACCAGGCACCGGTGACCCAGGCACGGTGTTACAACCCCGTGGCTCTAAACATCTAGGGTGGATGGACATGAGACCCGCAACATAAATTCATGTAAATTATAAGTGTGACATGGAATAGTGAGAACAAATAAGACACAACTACCATGAACTACCGTCAAACACAAAGTGTTTATTTATGAACACACGGTAAGGGTTTTGGGAAAAAGGGCTGAGCAGGACCCAAGAAATGAAACAATAGTGTAAAACCCCTAAACTGATCTAGCCTGCCTAAAGAACCGCTAGGCTACTGCTACCATACAAAAATACAGTGGGTGGTCCGCTCAGGTCTAACTGGTGTTTATAGACAGATTTCGTCCTACAGGGTAATGTACGCCCAAGGGCATCTAGCTTAAACCCCCTTTCCCAAAAAAAACACACAAAGCTACTAAACAGGGTAATCATCAACTAGCGAGTACACAACACACAGGACACCACCGTGTCCATACTCTATATGGCAAAAAAGTCTCTCTCTCTCCAACAAACACAAGTCTAGTTTTTATAAAATGGGATGTGTGATTGAACAAACGAATAACAGGTGGTGCAATTAACAGGAATGTTCACTGATTGGTCCAATCAGCAGACACCTCAACGACCACCAATCAGGAACATACAGGACACCTGTGATTAGGGCAGAAAGAGTAGGAACACACAAAAACACAGGATACCTGTATCCGTAACACTCCCCACCCTTAAAAGAGCAAACCAAAATGGTTTGCGACACACGGTATTATCACAACACCCAAATTCACAAATCATCCTATCGGGATAACAAAAAAAACCTAGATCATTACACACGAGACAAAGCATCTGCCAACACATTATCTAACCCCCTTTTTGTGGCGGATCTCCAAATTATAATTTTGCACGACAAGTGCCCAACGCATAAGGCGTTGGTTCTGGTTGTACATCCGGTGGAGAAAAACTAAGGGTTATGGTCAGTATACACTACCACTGGTAATGCACTGGAACTAACATAAACTTCAAAGTACTGCAGAGCTAACAACAAAGCTAGAGCTTCTTGTTCAATGGTGGAATAGTTTGTCTGACATTTGTTAAATTTCCGTGAAAAATAACAGACAGGATGGTCCACTCCACTCTGGTCTTGCTGCAGTAGAACAGCACCAGCACCTCTGGCACTTGCATCTACCTCCAGTTTAAACGGCCGCTCAAAATCTGGCGCAGCAAGAACAGGAGTACTACACAAGAGTGCTTTAGCAGTGTTGAAAGCAGTACAACAATCTTCAGACCATACAAATTTTCTCGCGGACTGAGCAAATCCGTTAATGGAGCAACTACCGCAGAGAAATTTTTTACAGAAACTACGGTAGTAGCCAACCATCCCTAAAAAACGGCGTAGCTCTCTTCTGGTGGTAGGTGCGGGAAATGCGTTTATAGCTGAGACCTTGGCATCTACAGGGCGCACCTGACCATGGCCGACCTGTTTACCAAGATAAGTAGCAGTAGCCTTCCCAAACTCGCACTTTGCTAAGTTCAGGGTTAGAGAAGCGGTTGCTAGACGTTCACACACTACCCTTAGAGTGTTAACATGATCAGACCACTCAGTTGAATAAATGACCAGATCATCAAGGTAAGCACTACAATTAGGAACTCCAGCCAATACTGTGTTAACCAGGCGTTGGAAAGTGGCTGGTGCGTTCCGCATCCCAAATGCGCATGACAGCATATTGTAGGAAGTGATCTGGGGTCACAAATGCAAGATGTCGGAGGCACGTGGGGTTAACGGCACCTGCCAGTAACCTTTAGAAGATCTAATTTGGTTACATAGGTAGCAGCACCAACAGTATCAATACAGTCATCCAGTCTGGGTAACGGGAACGAGTCGGGCACTGTGACAGCATTGACTTTCCGATTAGTCCGTACATAATCTGGATGTCCCATCAGGTTTAGGAACCAGAATGCACGGAGAACTCCAAAGGACTTGAACTTGGCATAGCCAGGTTATTCTCCAGCAAATAACCGACCTCACCCCTCATTATCTTTCTCTAGCGACGTTGACACGATAAGGATGTTGCTTGATAGGTGCAGCGTTTCCAACATTAATGTCATGTTCTAACACATTTGTACATGTAGGAACATCATTAAAAAGACATGGAAAGCTGTGTAATAGTCTCACAATATCATCTGACTGTCTGTCCGTTAAATGAATCAGGCTTGACGGGAGAGACAGCAGCATCTCTGAATTGGGCAATCTAGCACACTGCTGCTGAGAGTATTGCGCAACTCCAAACCATCTCCGTCCACATCATTAACATGACCTCCACTACAGCCGTAGCAGCAACAGAGACAGCCGACTCGGCCAGTTTCTCTGGACTGTCTACCTGGAGTAACGGGTCTGCTGTGGTATGTCTTCAACATGTTAACGTGGCACACCCGAGATTGGCGTTTTCTATCAGGAGTCTGTATCACATAGTCAGTTTCAGTTAGTTTCTTTTCAATGACATAAGGACCAGAGAAACGTGCTGACAATGACGCTCCTGGCACAGGCAACAACACAAGAACTCGGTCACCTGGCTGCAGTGAACGAGGAAACAGCCTGTGTGTCATAGTGTCGTTTCATCCGTTTCTGTGAGGAAGACAGCGCTTCCTTTTGCTAGAGCACAGGCAGCATGTAGGCGCTCACGAAAGCTACTAACGTAGTCCAACACATTTTCTTTCACACACAACTCTTGTGACAAAAACTGATCCTTAAGGACTTTCATAGGTCCTCTCATGGTGTGTCCAAACACCAGTTCAGCTGGGCTGAACCCTAGGGATTCCTGTACTGTCTCACGGACAGCAAACAACACTAGAGGAACTCCCTCATCCCAATCTTTCTCAGATTCCAAACAATATTTACGGAGCATAGACTTCAGGGTCTGATGCCAACGTTCAAGCGCACCCTGAGACTCTGGGTGATATGCGCTTGACACACGGTGTGTAACTGACAAGGATTTTAACACTTGTTTGAAAAGTTTAGAAAGGAAATTCGTACCCTGATCAGTTTGTATCACCTTAGGTAATCCAAAAGTTGAGAAGAATTTGATCAACGCTTTACTCACCACCGGAGCAGTAATCCTTCGCAGAGGAATGGCCTCTGGGTACCTGGTGGCCACACACATAATTGTCAACATAAACTGGTTACCAGATTTTGTTTTTGGTAATGGTCCAACACAATCAACCATCACATGTTCGAATGGTTCACCTATGGCGGTATGGGACAAAGAGGCGCGGGGAAATAACCTGGTTCGGTTTCCCAACTACTTGACAGGTGTGGCAAGTCCGACAGAACTGAGCCACATCTTGTTTTAAACCAGGCCAAAAAAAATGTCGCAAAACACGATCATAAGTCTTGGTGACTCCCAGATGTCCGGACCACTGGTGATCATGAGCGAGGATAAAACATTTTGTCGAAAGGCTGTAGGAATCACTATTTGGTAAACAGCATTCCAATCTCCGCCAGCGTCAACATGGGATGTCCATTTACGCATGAGGAGATTACCATCAATGAAGTATGCCATGTTTTTCTTCTTTAGCTCGTCTTTTGAGACAACACTAGAAAAACATTTAGCCAGGCTAATGTCAACCTGTTGGTTAGCGATCAGCTGCTCACGAGTAACTGGTAACTGTATTGCTTCAGCAACAAGTTCCACATCCTTCTTCCTTTCTCTGGGCTGTTGGTCAGACTGCACCAGCTTACCAGAGGTAGCACCCGAACTATCCTCTGGGTCACACTCTCTGAATAGAATCGTGTTCGGAAGCAAATCTATCCACTTCACCCACTTGTGCGTGCTTGAGCACGTGTGACCGCACAAGCGGGGAACACATCTGGATAACCCTGTGCCAGCTCCTCGGAGAGAGACTGGTCACTTTTATCCAATACCTCCAATATGGGTATTACCTTTCCTCCGGCAATATCGTTGCCCATTATAAATGTCACACCTTTTACTGGCAACATAGGACGTACGCCCACTCTGAACAATCCACTGACTAACTCAGAGTGTAACGTTCACAAAGTGCAATGGCACTGGGACGAAACCCATTTCAATTCCTTGTACTAACACACTGGAACCACAATATGTATTATTAGACAAGGGCAACACATCAGCTAGTATGAACGACTGCGCCCTCCAGTATCTCTGAGGATTCTAACTGGACGCTGAGACGCTTCATCATCTGATATAGAAACAAACCCCTCAAAATGAACGGTTCATAACTGTGATCTGGGACAGGGACTTTCAAACCACATTCACTATGAGGCTTCTGTCTTGATTCCGGCCCTACAACGTGCTGAATCAGCCCAACACCCGTTGGCGGCCTGGCGTGCTGAGGCATCCCGGTTTGCGTTTTAGCAGAAAGCAATCATTAACTATATGTCCCACCTTATGACAATAGAAACAGTGACGCACATCTTTTGGGCGTGCTGGATGTACTGCTGGTCGACTAGGACTAGAAGTTAGCAACTCCGCAGCCCTGCTCTCCGTACGAGCGAAAACACGCTCTTGTGCGTCAACACAAACTTCGTCTGCCAATACAGACGCTTCCGACAGTGAGGATACTTTCTGTCCGTTCAGATAAACTACAATGCGTTCCGGTAAGCAATTTTTAAACTCTTCTAACAAGATTAACTCCCGTAGAGAGGTAAAATCAGTTACCTTACTAGCACTGTGCCATTTGTCAAACAGATTTCCTTTGTCTCTAGCAAACTCCACATAAGTCTGAGTAGGAGACTTTTTTGAGACCTAAATCTCTGTCGATATGCCTCAGGAACAAGCTCATAGGCACGAAGAACAGTAGCTTTGACCACTTCATAATTCAAACTGTCTTCAAGAGGTAGCGCTGCCAGAACCTCTTGGGCTTTACCTGTTAGCTTACACTGAGTAATAGGCACCATACCTCGTCGGGCCATTTCAATGCTACCGCTATACGCTCAAACACACCGAAATAGGAATCAACCTCTGACTCCCTAAACACAGGTACCAAGGTGATCTGTCTACTAATATCAAATGTAGCAGACGACACCGCTGGTGAGGCTGGCTCACTAGCAGGCATAGTATGAGCAGAGACTAACCTCAGCTGTTTCTGCCTCTAGTTCCATTTACGCATCTCCAGTTCCATCTTACGCGTCTCCAGTTCTTGATCAAGCCTCACGCGTCTCCAGTTCCATCTTACGCACGTCTCCTGTTCTGCCTCTAGCTTCACGCGTCTCCTGTTCTGCCTCTAGCTTACGCGTCTCCTGTTCTGCCTCTAGCTTACGCGTCTCCTGTTCTATCTTACGCGTCTCCTGTTCTGCCTCTAGTTCCATTTACGCATCTCCAGCTTGTCTTGCCTGATTTGTGCCTCGCTCTTCCGCCTCTATTGGAGCCGTGTCGAGCCGGACATCCATCCTGGCATCACTGTCAGTCAGTGGGGAGAGTGGGTCATAACGGGCAATGTGGCTGGAGCCTTAGCCTCGTCCTCAGACACTGATGGGCTTACAGGAACAGCAACCACATCCCCTACAGGAGCAGCAGACTCAGGCGGCGGTAACTCAAGCACTTCGCTCGTTTAACAATATCGCTAACACTACTTCCCTAACTTCTGCTTTCACTAAACCCCTCGGTATGGGTACAGAAAAGTGGTCAGCCAAAGCCTGTAGATCCACTCTACGGCAATTATCAAAAACCTCCCACGTAGGGTTTCCAAAATGCCTCCAACTCAAAAGTAGCCATCCTACTAGCAACACGAGCCGTCGACTACTGAACACACAAAAAAAACAGGTAGTTACAGCTGCTAAGCTCAACACTGAACCAGACACTAACTAATTTACATGAGTAGCATGGGATAGATAGGATCCCGGGACGAACCCGACTTTATGTTACGAACCCCGTGGCTCTAAACATCTAGGGTGGATGGACATGAGACCCGTAACATAAATTCATGTAAATTATAATGTGACATGGAATAGTGAGAACAAATAAGACACAACTACCATGAACTACCGTCAAACACAAAGTGTTTATTTATGAACACACGGTAAGGGTTTGGGAAAAAGGGCTGAGCAGGACCCAAGAAATGAAACAATAGTGTAAAACCCCTAAACTGATCTAGCCTGCCTAAAGAACCGCTAGGGCTACTGCTACCATACAAAAAATACAGTGGGTGGTCCGCTCAGGTCTAACTGGTGTTTATAGACAGATTTCGTCCCTACGGGTAATGTACGCCCAAGGGCATCCTAGCTTAAACCCCCTTTCCCAAAAAAACACACAAAGCTACTAAACAGGGTAATCATCAACTAGCAGTACACAACACACAGGACACCACCGTGTCCATACTCACATATGGCAAAAGTCTCTCTCTCCAACAAACACAAGTCTAGTTTTTATAAAATGGGATGTGTGATTGAACAAACGAATAACAGGTGGTGCAATTAACAGGAATGTTCACTGATTGGTCAATCAGCAGACACCTCAACGACCACCAATCAGGAACATACAGGACACCTGTGATTAGGGCAGAAAAGAGTGAACACACAAAAACACAGGATACCTGTATCCGTAACACACGGGTTGTGCTGGACTGCACGCGCACCCCTGGCTTGGTGCGTGGAGCCGAACGGGCCGGAACGGGCCGGACCGGGCTGACGACCGCACCTCTGGCTTGGTGCGTGAGTAGAACGGGCCGACCGGCTGACGACGCGCCCCTGGCTAGTGCGTGGGTAGGAACAGGCCGGACCGGGCTGGCGACGCACACCGTAGGCTTGGTGCGTGGAGCAGGGACAGGCCGGACCGGGCTGGCGCGCACACCGTAGGCTTGGTGCGAGGAGCAGGGACAGGCCGGCCGGGCTGGCGACGCACCGTAGGCTTGGTGCGAGGAGCAGGGACAGGCCGGACCGGGCTGGCGACGCACACCGTAGGCTTGGTGCGTGGAGCAGGGACAGGCCGGACCGGGCTGGCGACGCACACCGTAGGCTGGGTGCGAGGAGCAGGGACAGGCCGGGCGGCTGGCGACGCGCACCGTAGGCTTGGTGCGAGTGGCAGGAACAGGCCGGACCGGGCTGGCGGCGCACACCGTAGGCTTGGTGCGAGCAGGGACAGGCCGGACCGGGCTGGCGGCCGCGCACGTAGGCTCGGTGCGAGAGGCAGGAACAGGCCGGGCCGGCTGCGACGCGCACCGTACATTTGGTGCGAGGGCCGTAACAGGCCGGACCGTACTGGGGACACACACCACTGGCTCTACCCGGGATCTGGAACGGGCCGGACCGGACTGGTAACACACCCCAGTACCTCTCGCCGTGCCTCTAAACCTTCTTTCCCTACTTTGACCAGTGGCCCCGTAACCTGGTGGCCTTCTGAATACGCCCCTTTTCTGCCTCCTGTCAGCCCCGTCGTCCATGCCCTGTGCCCCCCTAAAAAATTTTTGGGGTTGCCCTCTCGTCCGTCCGGCGAGTGACACTGCTGGACGCCGCTGCTCTCTCTCGCCAGGGCCTTAATCCTAGCCCATGGTCCTTTCCCCCGAGCATGTCCTCCCAGGACCACACTTTGCCCACCTGGGCCGCCATGCCCTCTCCATCTCCTTTCCCGGCGCTTCCTCCCATGTCCAGTCTGCCTGCTCCTGGACACGCTGCTTGGTCCTTGTATGGTGGTGTTCTTCTGTCACGATCGTCGTTAAGAGAGGAGGACCAAGGCGCAGCGTGATGAACGAACATGTTTATTTATCATTAGCTGATAAACACGGACAGTAAACAAAAAACAACAAAACGACTCATAGCGTCCTAGGTAACATAGACCAACACGGAACAAGAACCCACAAACACAAAGGGAAAAACAGACAGTTTAAATATGGCTCCCAATCAGAGACAACCAGCCACAGCTGACACTCGTTGCCTCTGATTGGGAGTCACTCAGGCCAACATAGAAATAAACAAACTAGAACTCCCAACATAGAAATACACCACATAGAAAGAACACACCCTGGCTCAACATATAGAGTCCCAGAGCCAGGGGTGTTACATGCTGATGCTCCAGATACTCAACTAGTCTCAAGGCCAGTTTTATTGCTTATTTAATCAGCACAACAGTTTTCGGCTGTGCTAACATAATTGCAAAAAGGTTTTCTAATGATCAATTAACCTTTTAAAATGATCAACTTGGATTAGCAAACACAACGTGCCATTGGAACACAGGACTGATGGTTGCTGATAATGGGCCTCTGTATGCCTATGTAGATATTCCATTAAAAATCAGCCGTTTCCAGCTACAATAGCCATTTACAACATTAACAATGTCTACACTGTATTTCTGATCAATTTGATGTTATATTAATGGACAAAAAAATTGCTTTTCATAAGAAAACAAGGACATTTCTAAGTGACCCCAAACTTTTGAATGGTAGTGTATGTGTTCCTCTTGTCCAGGTGGGAAAGGGCAGTGTGGAGTACGAATAGGAGTGGGTCCAGGGTGTCTGGGATGATGATGTTGATGTGAGCCACCAT
The DNA here is from genome assembly GCF_020615455.1 of Coregonus clupeaformis. NCBI lineage: Eukaryota > Metazoa > Chordata > Actinopteri > Salmoniformes > Salmonidae > Coregonus > Coregonus clupeaformis. The sequence goes on along the minus strand of NW_025538228.1, from coordinate 8,453 downwards.
GACCAGCCTTTCAAAGTATTTCATGGTTACAGATGTGAGTGCTATGTGGCGATAGTCATTTAGACAGGTTACCTTGGCTTTCTTGGGCACAGGGACTATAGTGGTCTGCTTGAAACATGTAGGTATTACAGACTGGGTCAGGGAGAGGTTTAAAATGTCAGTGAAGACACTCGCCAGCTGGATCAGTGCATGCTCTGAGTACACATCCTGGTAATGTGTCTTGTGAATGTTAACCTGTTTAAAGGTCTTACTCACATCGGCTACAGAAAGCATGATTACACAGTCGTCCGGAAAAGCTGGTGCTCTCATGCATGGTTCAGTGTTGCTGAATAAATAGGCCCGAACTGTGCGATGGCCAATATTCGACATTGTTTAGCACAGAAAAAGTGGTAATTAACTACAATGACCATAATCCATTGCGCGCCTACTTGTCCGGTCTGTGGGTTTATTTTATGCCTGCTATGTTAGGTTAGCGTGGGGAATACATGGAGAGAGAGAGAGAACAGACAGAAGAATGCGTGATCAAGAGGGATATAGAGCAGTTGCTTCGCGAGGTACATGTATCTCTAACTGAAAAGTGATTGATCATTAGTCAGCAGTCATAAAAGTATGTCTTATTTACTTTGAAGAACTACTAAAATTGTGATTTTGTCAGACAGCAGCTCTATAGAGATGAGATGATGACTTGGAATGAAATAATAAAGTCATCAAATAAAACAAATGTAATATACACTGAGTATACCAAACATTAAGGACACCCCCTTTTGCCCCTCAGAACAGCCTCAATTCGTCGGGCCATGGACTCTACAAGGTGTCGAAAGCGTTCCGCAGGGATGCTGGCTCATGTTGACTCCAATGCTTCCCACAGTTGGCTGGATGTCCTTTGGGTGGTGGACCATTCTTGATACCGGAAACTGTTGAGCGTTAAAAACCCAGCAGCATTGCAGTTCTTGACACAAACCGGTGTGCCTGGCACCTACTACCATACCCCGTTCAAAGGCACTTAAATATTTTGTCTTGCCCATTCACCCTCTGAATGGCACATATACACAATCCATGTCTCAATTGTCTCAAGGCTTAAACATCCTTCTTTAACCTGTCTCCTCCCCTTCATCTACACTGATTGAAGTGGATTTAACAGGGGACATCAATAAGGGATCATAGCTTTCACCTGGTCAGTCTATGTCATGGAAAGAGCAGGAGTTCCTAATGTTTTGTACACTCAGTGTACACAACAGCTGAAATATTTTATTAAAGTAATGTGAATAAATGATTGTTAATAAGTGATCAGCAGTAATGGGCAGTCACTACTATCATGGGACTTTTATTAATTGTTTTATTCTGTGCTGTTACAGCATTCAACCCACATAATGCATAGTGCATTTAATGTTTAAAATAAGATAATTTAAACTGAAATCAACCGTGATAAAAATTAAAAATCGAACAAACTGAACCGTCCTCAAAAAGCACTAATCGCAGGGCACACACACACTCACACGCACTACACACACGCACGCACGCACGCACACACACACACACACACACACACACGCACACACACGCACTATACATCTACAGTGGGGGAAAAAAGTATTTAGTCAGCCACCATGTGCAAGTTCTCCCACTTAAAAAGATGAGAGAGGCCTGTAATTTTCATCATAGGTACATCGTCAACTATGACAGACAAAATGAGGAAATTTGAGTCCCTGGCGGCGTAGTGTGTTACTGATGGTAGGCTTTGTTACTTTGGTCCCAGCTCTCTGCAGGTCATTCACTAGGTCCCCGCGTGTGGTTCTGGGATTTTGTTCACCGTTCTTGTGATCATTTTGACGCCACGGGGTGAGATCTTGCGTGGAGCCCCAGATTGAGGGAGATTATCAGTGGTCTTGTATGTCTTCCATTTCCTAATAATTGCTCCCACAGTTGATTTCTTCAAACCAAGCTGCTTACCTATTGCAGATTCAGTCTTCCCAGCCTGGTGCAGGTCTACAATTTTGTTTCTGGTGTCCTTTGACAGCTCTTTGGTCTTGGCCATAGTGGAGTTTGGAGTGTGACTGTTTGAGGTTGTGGACAGGTGTCTTTATACTGATAACAAGTTCAAACAGGTGCCATTAATACAGGTAATGCAGTGGAGGACAGAGGAGCCTCTTAAAGAAGAAGTTACAGGTCTGTGAGAGCCAGAAATCTTGCTTGTTTGTAGGTGACCAAATACTTATTTTCCACCATCATTTGCAAATAAATTCATAAAAAAATCCTACAATGTGATTTTCTGGAGAAAAAAATCTCAATTTGTCTGTCATAGTTGACGTGGTACCTATGATGAAAATTACAGGCCTCTCTCATCTTTTTAAGTGGGAGAACTTGCACAATTGGTGGCTGACTAAATACATTTTTTCCCCACTGTATGTACGCTCTCAACACTTTCAAATTAATTTCCTATTGTACTTAGCGGTTGGTTTGAGGATGTCTTCTATACTAATTATACATCCTCCCAGTTTTGGGCCTGAGTATCAAGCAGCATAACATGGGAGATACAGCCGGCAGGGTGTTACAGGCTTGTTGCCATGACAACATGAGAACGTTTCCCAGCGCTGGCAGACACACAAACACACACCATTACAGTGGAATCCGCCTTGCTTGGAGATTCCGCTCTGCGGTGTGGTTCAAGACATTTAGAAGCAGGCAAAGACACAGAGAGGACAGAGGGTGGTTCAATAGGAGAACAACTGAAAAGGGATATACTCTCCAATCCTCATTCATTCTGATGGTGTGTGCACACTGGCCTGTGTTTTATTTCCCTTTATTTTCATTGTCTTTGTCTGCACAAAGGAAGGATAAGTTACGCTGCATGCTAATGCTATATTCTGTAATAATTCAGCATTGCCTGTGTATATAGTCTTCTATGCCATATATATGAGACATGCATGTTGTTTTGTTTTCATCAGTAGAGGCTGGCACTTGAGGCTGCTCTTTTTTAAGATTATGGTGAGCGCTGTCATCGTCACTGGTAATTCATAGCTGTGTAGCCATGGTGAAGTCAATTCCCCCTCCCTTCCTCTGCCACTGCTGGAATACATTAGTGTAATGAGGAGTCTGCAGCCAGCCAGCCAGATACTGGCTGTGGCGTAGCAGCAGAGACGAGAGGCAGAAAGAAAACACAGTACAGCAGCTAGAAGGCAAGATGGCTTTCCTAGCTTCTACTGAGGCAGTGTGCAGTGTTTAGAACCATCTTCTGCTATTCTGGAATCTAACCGGATCTAAGAAGGGAAAGCGCTTGGTTCTCAAGGGTTCTAGATCAGAGGAGATCAGGTAATGGAAGGTCTGGGGAGACAAGCAGGCAGAATGTTGGCTCATGCACATTGAGATGGAAAGGAAGGACTATATGGTGAAACAGCCACTGTTTTTATTATGTGCCATGCAGTCTTCAATTAATATAATGATTTCTCCCTTTGTGTTTCCTCCTTCCTGTATGCTCTCCTCAGCTCCAATGAGTGTACCAGCAGCAGCAGCACAGAAAGCAGACAGCAACAGTGAAATGCAGTCGCCTGCAGTGTCTCCCTCCTTCCTCCCCCAGCCAGCCAGGAAAGATTCCCGGCAGAAAGAGGGGAGACCCCCACTACATCGCAAGATGGATTTTCCAACCCACTACCCTGAATCCCTCCCTCCCTCAAAGTGCCCAAGAAGAGGGGGAAAACCTGGCTTCAAAGGTCAGTTTCAGGGATGGAGGAGGAGAGAATAGGAGGGGATGGGAGGAGAGGAGAGAGAAAGAGGAGAGGATGGGAGGAGAGGGAGAGAGAAAGAGGATGGGAGGAGGAGAGGAGAAAGAGGAGGGGATGGAGGAGAGGCGGAGAGAGAAAGAGGAGGAGGATGGGATGAGAGGAGAGAAAGAGGAGGGGATGGGAGGAGAGAGAAGAGGAGGGAGGAGGAGAGAGAAAGAGGAGGGGATGGGAGGAGAGGAGAGAGAAAGAGGAGGGGATAGGAGGAGAGAGAAAGAGAGGATGGAGGAGCAGAGAAAGATAGAGGGAGGAGATAGGAAAGAGATGACGGGAAGGATGAGAGAAGAAGATGAGAGGATAGAGGACAGAGAGTAGATGAGAGGAGACATTTTTGGAGGAACGAGAGAAAAAGATGAGATGGCCGACAAGACGAAGAGGAGAAAGGATAGGAGGAGAAAAGAGGATGGAGGAGAAATACAGGATGGAGGACAGAAAATGAAGAGGAGGGAGGGGAGGAGATAGAAAGAGGAGGGGATGGAGAGAGAGAAGAAGGAGGAGATAGAGGGAGGAGAAGAGACAGAAAGAGAAGGGAGGAGATATAGAAGAGGGGATGGAGGAGGAGGAGAGAAAAGGAGGATAGGAGGAGAGAAGAGAGAAATAGGAGGTGGATGGAGATAGGTTACGAGGCAGATGAGAAAAGATAAGAGGGATGAGAGAGAGAAAGAGGAGGGACGTGGAGAAAGAGGAGAGATCAAGAGGAGGGGATGGGAGAGAGAGAAATAGGAGGAATGAGGGAGAGAAAGGAGAGGGTGGGAGGAGAGGAGAGAGAAAGGAGGAGGGGATGGGAGGAGAGAGAAAGATGAGGGAGGAGAGAGAAAGAAAGAGGATGGGATGGAGGAGAGAGAAAGAGGAGTGGGAGGAGAGGAGAGAGAGAGGATGAATGGAGGAGAGGAGAGCGAAAGAGGAGGGATGGGAGGAGAGAGAAAGAGGAGGGATGAGGAGAGAGAAAGAGGAGAGGATGAGAGAGGAGAGAAAGAGGATGGATCAGGAGGAGAGAGAAAGAGGAGGGTTAGAGGAGAGAGAGGATGGGAGGAGATGAGAGAGAAGAAGAGGGGATAGGAGAGGAGAAGAGGAGGGATGAGAGGAGAAAGAGGATGAGGGAGGAGAAAAGATGAGGAATGGATAGAGAGGAGAGAGAGAGAAGAGGAGGATGGGAGAGGGAGAGAGAAAGGAGGGAGGAGAGGAGAGGAGAAAGATGAGGGATGAGGAGGAGAGGAGAGAGAGATGAGGGAGGAGAGGAGAGGAGAGGAAAGAGAGGGATTTTAGAGGAGAGGAGAGAAAGAGGCGGGATGGGGAGAGAGAAAGAGAGAGGATGAGGAGGAGAGAGAAAGAGGAGGATGAGAGGAGAAGAAAGAGAGGACGAGATGAGAGGAGAGAGAAATAGAGGATGAAGAGAAAAAATTATGAGAGGATTTGGGATTATAAAAATATGAGGGATGGAGGAGACAGGATGTAGGAACGAGGAGAGAAAAAGAGGATAAACGGGAGGAGAGAGAAGAGAAATGAATGTGTGGAGAGAGGATTGAGAGGAGAGAGAAAGAGAGGGATGAGAGGAGAGAAGATAGAAAGAGGAGGGATGAGGAGAGAAAGAGGAGGTATGGGAGGAGAGAGAAAGAGGAGAAATGGGAGGAGAGAGAAAGAGGAGAGGTGGGAGGAGAGGAGAGAGAAAGAGGAGGGGATGGAGGAAAAGGAGAGGAGAGATAACGAGGATGTGCTGAGAGAGAAAGAGGAGGAATGGGAGGAGAGAGAAAGAGGAGAGGGGATGAGAGGAGAGAAAGAGGAGGAAGGGGAGGAGAATGGAGAGAGAAATAGGAGGGATGGGAGGGATGGGAGGAGAGAGAAGGAGGAGGAATGGGAGGAGAAAGAAAGAGGAGAGGTGAGAGAGAAAGAGGAGGATAGGAGGAGAAAGAAAGAGGAGGGATGGAGGAGGAGAGAGAAGGATGAGGGGATGAGAGGAGAGAGAAGGAGGAGGGAGGAGGAGATAGAAAGAGGAGGAATGGGAGGAGAAAAGAGAAAGAGAGGATGGGAGGGAGAGATAGAGGAGATGAGGAGAGAAAGAAGGAGGATGCTATAAGAGGAGCAAAGAGGAGGGATGAGGAGAAAAGCGAAGGGGGGAGAGAAGAGGAAGAGATAGGAAAGAGGAGATAAGATTAATAGAAAAGATGAGAGAAGGATGGAGGAGAGAGTATAATACGAGGGACGGATAGAGATAAATGATGAGAACGTGAGGAGAGAAAGAGGATGAATGAGAGAGAAAGAGAGAAACGGGTGTAGAAGAGATGAGATAAAAGAGGGATGAGGAGAGAAGATAGAAAGAGGAGGATGAGAGATATAAAGAGGGATAGAGGAGAGGAGAGAGAAAGAAGAGGGATTTTAGGAGAGAATGAGAGGGGATGAGAGAGAAAAAGAGGAGGATGGGAGAGAGGAGATAAAGAGGAAGGGGCCGGGAGGAGGCAAAGAAAGAGAAAACGGGAGAGAAAGAGGGTTGGGTGGGAGGAGAGGAGAGAGTAATAGGAGGATATTAGAGAGAGAGGAGAGGATGGAGGAGAGAGAAATAGGAGGAATGGGAGGAGAAAGAAAGAGAGAGGATGGAGGAGAGAGAAAGAGGAGGGGATGAGGAGAGAGAAAGAGGAGGGGGGGGAGGAGAGAGAAGAGGAGGGATAGGAGGAAGAGGAGAAAAAGAGGAGGGAAGAGGATAAAGAGGAGGATGAGGATAGATCGAGAGAGAAAGAAAGCAAGATAGAGAGAAAGTAGGAGGAGAGGAGATAGAAAGATAGGAGGATGATAAGAGGAAGCGAGGATGGGATGAGATATAAAGCGGAGGATAGAGGAGATAAAGAGAGAGGACGATGAGAGAGAAAGAGGAGGGATGGGAGGAGCAGAGAAATGACAGGAATAGGAGAGAAAGATGATGAATGAACGAGGAGAAAAGAGGATGATGGGTGGGAAGGATGAGATAAACCGCGAAGAGGAAGAAGAGGGGATGAAGTGACGAGAAACCGAAAAGATGAGGGGATCGGGAGGAAACGAAAAAAAGGATGAAGTGAAGGAGGAGATAGGATTGGAAGAGGGAGGATGGAGAGAAAAAACAGAGAATGATGAAAGAGAATAGGTACAGAAACGAGGAGAAAGTTAGGATAAGGAAAAAAGAGAGGATAGAGAAAAGAATAGGAGGATGAGAAAACAGAGGAGGATGATAGAGAAAATAAGGAGGAAGAGGAAGAGAAAGAGGAGAAGATGGGTAAGAGGAGAGGACGAAGAGAGAGAAAGATGGAGGGAGAGAGAGAAGGAAAGATATGGACGAGGAGAGAATTAGGAGGGGGTGGGAGGAGAGAGAAGAGGAGGAATGGGAGGAAAGAGAAAGAGGAGGAAAAGGTGGAGAGGGATGAGGGAGAGAGAGAAAAGAGAGGATGAGAGGAGAGAAGATAGAAAGAGGAGGGGATGGAGGAGAGAAAGATGAGGGTTGGGAGGAGAGAGAAAGAGGAGGATAGGAGAGAGAAAGAGGAGGGATGGGAGAGAGAGAAAAGAGGAGGGGATGGAGGAGAGGAGAGATAAAGAGGAGGGGATGGGAGGAGAGAGAAATAGGATGAATGGGAGGAGAGAGAAAGGGAGAGGGTGGGAGGAGGAGGAGAGAGAAAGAGGAGGATGAGGAGAGAGAAGAGGAGGGATGGGAGGAGAGAAAAAAGAAAGGAGGATGGGATGGGGAGGATAAGAAAAGAGGAGGGGGTGGGAGGAGAGGAGAGAGGATGAATGGGAGGAGAGGAGAGGGAAAGAGGAGGGGATGGGAGGAAAAGGAGTATGGAGGGACGAAAGAGGAGAGGATGAGGAGAGGAGAGAAAGATGACGGAGGAGAGCATAAAGATGAGGGGTTGGGGAGAGAGAGGAGGATGATGAAGGAGAGAAGAGGGATGTGGAGGAGATAAGTATGATGGGAGGAGATAAAGGAGGATGGAGGAGAAAAATTGATGACGAGGAACGAGACAGAGAGGATGGGAGGAGGAGAGAGAAAAGGAGGAGGAGGAGAAAGACGAGGGATGAGAGGAGATATAAAATATACGAGGGATTAGAGGAGAGGTATATATAGGAGGGGATTAGATGAGAGAGATAGAGAGGAGAGAGAAAGACGATGGGGGGAGAGAAAGAGAGAGGAGGATAGAGAGGAGAGAGAAAGAGGAGGGATGAGGAGAAAGATGATGACTTGGAGGGATGAGAGAAAGAGGATGAGGATGAGATAATGAGGAGGAAGAGGATAAAAAAATGATGAAGATGACGATTGCGAAAGAGATGAGGAGGAAGAAAAGAGGAGTGGATGGGAGGAGAGATGCCGAGGATGGGAGGATGAGATAGAAAAGGATGGGAGGACAAAAGAGAAACGAGGAACCAGAAGGTGCGCCGCGAAAGGATGAGAGGAGAGAGAAATATAGGGGATGAGAAGGAGAGAAGATAGAAAGAGGAGGGGATGGAGGAGGAGAAAGATGAGGGTTGGGAGGAGAGAGAAAGAGGAGGGGGATGGAGGAGAGAGAAAAGAGGAGGATGGGAGGAGAGAGAAAGAGGAGGTGGGAGAAAGAGAGATAAAGAGGAGGGATGGGAGGAGAGAGAAATAGGAGGAATGGGAGGAGAGAGAAAGGAGAGGGTGGAGGAGGAGGAAGAGAAAGGAGGATGGGAGGAGAGAAAGAG